>NW_024434946.1:0-1888 GCF_017639785.1 Mesocricetus auratus | reverse complement strand
TGTATGGAAGTTTTCTAAATTTCAGACATTTTGGATTCAGGAATAATTGCATAGTTCATATTATTTATATATTAATAACAGTTGATTTGGACACGGTTTAAGCAGGGGTTTATTTGTTTTTCATGCACCTCGTGCATATAGCCTTAAAGTTATTATCTGTAATATTTTGGTTCACCTGTATTTTCAGTATACCCCATAACATGAAATGTAAAATATTTTAGTTTTGGAATATATCAGAACTCTAAAAGATATTTTTGGAACTCAGATTTCAGATTTTAAGATTATAAAACCGTAAGATGTATAATGTTACTATTTGAGTAAAGTTCAGTTATGGGAAAATAATAGAGATTGGGTAAAGAGAGAAAATCTCTGCTCTATGTAACTCTTTTGGGACCAGACAATTTTAGTATTGGACTATCTCCTCTAGGTTCTTAGGATCCATTCTTTCAGCTGTCACTGAAATAAAAGAGAAAGAAATATTTTTTTAACAGGTTATTATGGCCAAGAGCTTAGAATGGGCTACCCTCCATAAGGGATTTCTGTTAAATACATCACCTAAACAAAGAAAAATGGTTAGGAAAATTGTGTCAACTGGAGATACAGATAGAATTGAAATTTCACTACGTCAGAGAATTATCTTTTGTGCGTTTGCTCTATAGAGCATCAAATGTCTACTTTATGCCTTCCACAGAAGAACAGAATTCTTTCAGAAACAAAATTATCCACAATGTGTTCAGGCATTAGATGAGGTCCATAGTTCTGTATTTCTGAATGATGCTGCCTACTATCATGACTACAATGTACATTTCTTTTTCTTTTATTTTTTTTGGTTTTACGAGACAGGGTTTCTCTGTATTGTTTCGTTGGCAATCGGTCCAGCCTAGCCTCGAACTCACAGAGATCCGCCTGCCTCTGCCTCCCGAGTGCTGGGATTAAAGGTGCGCGCCACCACCGCCAGGCTGCATGGTACATTTCTAAAGTACTGAGCAGAACTAAAGAAAGCTAGTAACAGAGAGGGAAGACTGATGACCAAAGGAGTTAAGACCGGGCTGGTTTAACCCCAGAAACAGCTGACCTGACATGGGTTAACACTTGAATCCCAGGCTAATGCCTGGGAATCCAACCTGGGCCTGATCAAGACCCCCTGAATGGGATGTCAGTGAGGAGGCCTAGGTAATCTATTGAGCCTTGGGCAGTAGATCAGTATTCATCTCGAGTATACACGTGTACTTTGGACTCCCATCCAACAATGTGAGATGAACTCTCACCCTGAACTCTTGGGGGGAGGGTCTAGGCCTTGTCCTGGTTGAAATAACAGACTATGGATACTGCATGTAGGGCCTCACCCTCCCTGGGGAAATGAGGGGATAATGGGGGAGTTGTGGGGAGGGCACAGGAGGAGGGGAGGGAAAGGGAGATGGACCTGGAACTGACTTGTGAACAAACCAAGTTTCTAATCTAAATTTAAACTTAAAAAATTAAATAAAAAAGGAAGCAAGGCACAGCTCAAAATGTTTTATCCTTGTATGGCAAGTTGCCATGGAAGAAAAGGAAGGAAACTATGAAGAGAGCCATTATTCAGAACAAGAAAATGAGGCCTAACAGCCACAGGAATCATGGAAGCTAGCAGTACTTTCTAATTGGAAGCGGGAATTCTTCCAGGATGTAAATGCATGAAAGATCTCTGGGTTTTCTCTTTTTATTAATAGGGATACATGAGGAAGTGGAATTAAGGGACATTTGTTTTCACATTGTGCAGAGACTGGATCTGCTGCTTGACTCCATAGTGAAGTAATCATTTGGATGTTCAAATCTCCTGTTTCCACTATCAGGGTCGGAACAGACCTGGGTCTGAGTCATCTATATTGAAGGTGGACCAGAAAAATAA
>NW_024434945.1:0-670 GCF_017639785.1 Mesocricetus auratus | reverse complement strand
AAGTTTTCTTTACATCGTTGAACGAGTCTCTGTGTTGTCAATCCCCGACACCCTCCGCACGTTCTCGGACACAGGCCGCACAGCAGACGCGACAAGGACCTTCTGTTAGTAAATATATAGTATTAGTTTTTCCTTCATCTGTGCTTTTCTCACGGGAGGATAATTGTCCTATGAGATGACTTCTTAGCTTTAGGGTGTGTTTTTTTTCATGTATCTTATCTTTGAATAAAAACTCAGGATTTTCTTGTGGATAGGATTGAGAGTGTGTAAGGATGTTTATTTCTTTTTCTTACAAAGTGAAAGAATGTTTTAGAAATTATAGTTGCCCTGATTTTCAAATTTAAATTAACCAATTAATGGATATATTTGAGCTAGTTTCGATAGGGAGCTGGCCTGGATTTCAAATATGTAGACCAGGTTGGCCTCACACTTGTGGTAATCATGCTACATTCCAACAGCTGGGATTACATTTGTGAGGTCAGTATAATATTTTTTATCTTCTAGTTATTTTTATCTGCTAATATAGGTCTAAATTACTGATTTTGTATCACAGAAAATGAAAAATGGAAATTTCCTCTTTTTCAATTTGTAATTAGGAATTTCAAGTTCAGATTAGTTAAATGTGTGATACATTTTCAGTGCTATGGAAGTATAGAGAGATTATGTGTGT
>NW_024434944.1:0-5162 GCF_017639785.1 Mesocricetus auratus | reverse complement strand
GGTTTTCCCACTGTTGGGGAAGTCCTGTGCATTTGTCAATAAAGTACTGTCTGGCCAATAGGGAATCTATATAGGAGGGACTAGGAGTCCAGGAGGACTCTGGGTAGGAGAAACACGAGAAGTTAGAGATGTAATGCCATGGGGTATTATCCCAGAACTATTCTCCGCTAAGAGACATACTTAGATTAACAATTATGGGGTAATTACTTAAGTCAGAGCTAGCCAGTAAGAAACAAGCAAGGCCAACAGCTTCATAATTCATATAGCCTCCTGTGTGTTTATTTGGGACTGATACGGCTCAAGAACCAGGCTGGCTGAACGGCTCCTTCTCAAGGAAAAAGCTTCTCTTAACAGAATGGTTGTCAGGAGCGGGATTGAATTTCCACGCAATATAACAAAATATTTAAAGGAATTTTGGAAACAGAAGAACCGAGAGAAGCACAGATTTTTGGTAGCAGCATTTTTCTCAGGTGTGCTCTGTTTTGCTAGCGACAAGCCGAGATTCATGTGGCTCGCTTACTGGAGTCTTCCTGACTCAGCATAAAAAAAAAACAGCAAGATTGTTTTAAGAGATTCTGCTAACAATTGAAAAGTTGTACGTACACCTGGAAGTGGCAGCTTTTGCTGGAGGTCAGCATGGACTGAGGCGGTAAGCTGCAGTCACGCTTATGCCCGCCATCTTGAAAAAAAACCGGCAGTTTAAAACAGCTGCGGTTTTACAGATAAGACACGTGGCCAGAAAAACATAAAGATTTACAGTAAAGTCAGACTTGGATGAACAAAACCTCTAAAGTTTTACAGTGTGTTTAAAAATATACGAAAGATTGAGAGAGAAAATGAAATGGCAAAGTGGTAAATAAATACAAAAGCCGGATGTGGTGGCGCACACGGGTAGGAATTGCCCCAGATGCAGAGGCAGGCAGGTTTCCAAAGAGAAATCCTGTCTCAAAGAAAAATAAATAAAAGTAAAAGAAATAAAGATAAATAAATAAGCCACGTAAAGATGGAAAATACATTAAGAGTCTGGATACTGTACACTATTTTGTTTTTCAGTTTTTTGCTTGCTCAGGAAGGAACTGCTACTAAAGTACACTTGATTATAAATGCTGCTAAATTAATCCAACTTCTATCTTTTGAAAATGCCTTGACTTCAAAATTTAAGTATAATGATATGTTACTTGGGAAAGGAGATTTTACTTATGTCTCTACAGAAAATGAAAAGCTGAGGATTCCTTCCAGTCTTCTGTGGTTTGACAAACCAAGACCCCCGGAAGCAGTGGATCAGATGTTCCAACAATTGAAACAGCTAAGATGATGCAGTTTTACAGACCCCGAAAATATGGACTTATACAGGTTTCTGAGTTTTGTCATGATCCCCATGGTATGAACAGCGCCCCCTTCCAGCGATGTCCTAATTCCCATCTTGTTTATAAATCTTTGTTTTCATTTAAATGGGGTTGTTTATAATTGGCTAATGATCACAGCCAATCTTTTTTAATGGTAAAAAAGGGAATTATGGTATGGGTATTGTTTTTCATTTATTGATACAAATTCAAGGTCAATTTTGTGATATGTATATTTCTCCTCTTGATTAAGTATTGTGCTTATACTGATCTTTTAAAATGTAATGCGTAATTAAATACAGATTATAGATAGTTACTTATAATAGTCATAATTTATAGTTAGGTAAGTTAGGTTTTCTAGATATACAGAAATATATTTGACATAGGCAGTCTTCAAACCTTTCGAAGACCTTCAGAAAATGGCATTTAAAATGGTTTAGAGTTTTTCTTGACAATGAGAAATGTCTGCTCCTGGCAGCACCAATTACATCTGAGAGGAAGATGGGCATCGAAGAAACTTGTTATGGAGTTTGCTTTCAACATGGCAAGATTAGCCATTTGGCAAGAAACTGCTCTTGCCTGTACTGCTTGACTGTTGTTGTATAATCTGGACATGCAGGACCCACAGAAAAGTGACTGCTGAACTCAGTCTTATAGGGTTCCTGCTTCATGAAAGAGTCTAAGAGACTTTCTACAGGACAAAGAAAAATGACTGACAGACTGCTGATGCAGATGGACAGTTTTGAAATTTCCTGCTTGGCTGAGAAATCTTCTGGATACATTGTGGCCTATGGGCTGAAGATGAATGCCCCAACGTTACAGAGGAACTTCGGGTGACTGTTCAGGCAGTAAGATGTCTCTGTCAATCCTAGTGTTTATATATTATCCTTCTGTGGTCTTTGATGGAGTTGAAGACAGATAGCTATAATTAAAGTTTTCCTTAGTTATGATAAAAGATAAGCTACATGTAGGACTTTGGACTCACAAGGATGGGATGGATGATATTTTCTTTAGATGTTGCTAAATGTTAATAGACAAAATGTTGTAACTGTGTTCTTACTTGATAACTCTTCTGTCATATACAATTTGACTATGTTAAACTTAAGACCTTTCTTTTTGTTTAAACAGAAAAGAGGAGATGTTGGGGAAGTCCTGTGCATTTGTCAATAAAGTACTGTCTGGCCAATAGGGAATCTAGATAGGAGGGACTAGGAGTCCAGGAGGACTCTGGGTAGGAGAAACACGAGAAGTTCAAGATGTAATGCCATGGGGTAGGATCCCAGAACTATTCTCCAGTAAGAGACATACTTAGATTAACAATTATGGGGTAATTACTTAAGTCAGAGCTAGCCAGTAAGAAACAAGCAAGGCCAACAGCTTCATAATTCATATAACCTCCTGTGTGTTTATTTGGGACTGATACGGCTCTAGAACCAGGCTGGCGGGAAAGCGGCTCTGGAACCAGGCTGGCTGAACGGCTCCTTCTCAAGGAAAAAGCTTCTCTTAACATCCCACAACAACTGCTCCCTGAATCTTGATGTTAACTGCCCTCCCATGATTGATTTAGCACAGTCACAACACGTATCTGAGAAAGACTGGCTTTACTGCTACTATTTGCTTTTTAGACAGGTTTGGAGATTCAATTATCACCTCTTCAGTGGCAAGCTTCCTGTCGGTCTCCAGCCTCACACCTCAGCACAGATCATCCTGAGAGGGGTGCACCAAATCCCACTCTTCTGTTGTGAACTCAATGCACACATCTTCATAGTTCACCGAGATCTAAAATGTGTTCCATGCGTGTGTGCAACAGTGAAACCATGACGTGGGCAGCACTGTAAATGCAAGCGTACTTCCCTTAACAGCACAGTGTTCACATAATCTTGACACTTCACACGCTTTACTTGATTACATGGGAACCATGATGCAATCGCAGAGTCACTTTAGGGGGAAATTGAATGGAGGGCTCACCACCCCCTCCCCTCTTCACTTCTGCTCACTTTGGGTCAAATATAATATATAAATATTAAAAATACATATAAATACATTTATATATATAAATAAATATATGTGTATAACTATAAATATATAAATAAATATTTAGATGCAAATATAAAAATAAATATACATATATGAATATACTCTGAAAACAAATAAGGGGAGATATAAGAATAGGATATAAAGGTAAATTATTATATCTATGTTTAAACTAAAAAGAGCAACTACTAAATATTTTTCATTTACCTGGATTTTTCGATAATTATACAAAGTAGATATTATTTGTGATAAAACACACTGCACATACATTTCTAATCTTATTTAAGGTATGGTACCTATGCAACTCATTTAAAAATGTAATGTAAATTTTTAGTCATTAAAAATTATTACCAATTACTTAGGCTAATGAGAAAAAGCCGGTTAGTAATTCGTCACTTATTACAATCAAACTTCTTACATTAGGTGTGTTTTCAAGGTCAGACAGAGACATATTTTAGATAGACAGGTCATTTTCAAACACTTCAGAGATCTACAGAACATGGCATTTAAGATGTTTTAATGACATATGTTCTTCATTTTCTTATGACAATGTGACATGCCTGACCTTGGCAGCCCAAATCTACATTGGGATAGATGGTGGATGTCAAAGAAACTCCACATGGATTTTAATTTATTTGTCATAAAAGTAAACCACTGGGCAAGAAAGTACCATTGCCTCATTTGCTGATGGTACCATGAAAAAATTTGACAGGGAGGGCACAAAAGAATTGCTAAACTTTTTTTCCCATTCTGTGGTCAGCCTCCATGGCTGGTGGGAGTGCCAACTGGTTCAGCCACTTTGGAAATCAGTATGGAGATTCCTCAGAAAAATGGGAATAAACCTACCACAAGACCCAGCAACTCCACTCTTAGGCATATATCCAAAAGATGCCCATTCATACAACAAAGATGTCTGTTCCACTATGTTCATAGCAGCTTTATTTGTAATAGCCGGAACTTGGAAGCAACCTAGATGTCCCTCACCCGAAGAGTGGATAGAGAAAATGTGGTACATCTACACAATGGAGTACTATTCAGCAGAAAAAAATAATGGAATCATGAGATTCGCAGGCAAATGGATGACACTAGAAGAAACCATCCTGAGTGAGCTAACCCAGTCACAAAAAGAGAAACATGGCATGTACTCTCTCATATATGGATTTTAGACATAGATCTGGGGAGTGCCAGCCTACAATCTTATGGCCAGGGAGTCTGGAAAACAGAAACTTCATTTAGTGGCTAATCGAAGAAGAGGCAGACTCCCTTGGTTAAGTACTGAGCTGAACTCAAGAAAGCCAGTAACAGAGAGGGAGGACTCGTGATCAAAGGGATTAAGACTGGGCTGGTTTAACCCCCAGAAACAGCTGACTAGACAAAGGTTAACTCTTGAAACCCAGGCATCAGCCTGGGAATCCAGCATGGGACTGATCAAGACCCCCTGAATCTGGGTGTCAGTGAGGAGGCCTAGGGAATCTATTGAGCCTTGGGCAGCAGATCAGTACCCATCCCAAGTATACACATGGACTTTGGACTCCCATAGAACAATGTGAGGTGCACTCTCACCCTGAACTCTTGGGGAAGGGTCTAGGCCCTGCCATATATGAAATGACAGACTATGCACACCCCCATGGAGGGCCTCACCCTCCCTGGGGAAATGAGGGGATAACGGGGTTGGGGGGAGGGCATGGGAGGAGGGGAGGGAATGGGAAAGGGACCTGGAACTGACTTGTGAAGCAACCTCGTTTCTTATCTAAATTTAAACTGGAAAATAAAAAAGAATTGCTA
>NW_024434943.1:0-6573 GCF_017639785.1 Mesocricetus auratus | reverse complement strand
GAGGTGGATAGCTAGTGGTGCAGAGGATTCATCTTCACGAGTGTCTGTGAATGTATAAATGTAGGGCATTTCAAGGTTGAGGCCTACATCTTGTCTGGGCATGCAGGGTTTGATGGAGCTGGGGCTGTGTGACTCATGATAGAACATGGAGAATTACATGGGGAGTCAGTGTATATTGTATGGTAATGGAGACAGTACCAAAGAGGCCTATTGATGAGCGAGTCCAGCATCAGGTGAGATTGGGTCTCTGGCAGGAACCCCTGCCCAACACCCATTCCCTTGATCTTCCTGGGCCCCTCCAGGCATCCAGAAGTCCTGCCGACACAGGAAAGACATCAGCCCTTTCAAGCCCCAAACCCCAGGCAGTCCAGCTTCAGGTGAGATTGGGTCTCAGGCAGGAGCCCCCCCACCCAACACCCATCCCCTTGACCTTCCTGGCCGCTCCTGGCATCCAGAAGACCAGCCCACACAGGAAAGACATCAGCCCTTCCAAGACCCCAACCCCAGCGAGTACAGCTTCAGGAAAGACATCAGCCCTTCCAGGCCCCAAACTTCTTGTCAGCATCCCCAGCTTCAGCTGCAGGAAGGAAGGAGACCAGTGGAGACAGAAAGACCCTACCAGTACCCACTGAAAGAAGAGACGGGAAGAAGACAGAATAAGAGCTCACTCAGCAATAGAAACACCAACATGACCCCACCAGAATCTAGGGATCCAACACCAGCAAGACCTGAAAAGCACTACATACACGAAGAAGAGGAGACAGACCTTAAAAATTATTTCATGGAGATGATGGAGACCCTCAAAGAAGAAACGAGGAAATCCCTTAAAGATATAGAAGAAAAAACAAACAAAAAATCCATGAAATGGGAGAAAAAATTCAAGAAATATACAAATCTCTCAAAGAATCTAAAGAGCACCAAAAAAGAACAACCAAAAAAATTAAGGAAACAACTCAAACAGTTGAAGGATTGAAAGCTGAAATAGAAACGATAAAGAAAACACAGAATGAAGGGATGCTGGAAATAGAAAAGCTGGGTAAACGATCAGGAACTACTGATGCAAGTATCACCAATAGAATACAAGAGATAGAAGAGAGAATCTCAGGTGTTGAAGACTCATTAGAGGATATAGAGTCATCAAGCAAAGAAAATCTCAAAACCAACAAATCCTTAACACAAAACATCCAGGAAATATGGGACACCGTGAAGAAGCCAAACCTGAGAATAATAGGTATAGAAGAAGGCGAAGAAATACGACTCAAAGGTACAGAAAACATATTCAACAAAATCATAGAAGAAAACTTCCCTAACCTAAAGAAAGATATGCCTATGTAAATACAAGAATCTTACAGAACACCAAATAGGCTGGACCAGAAAAAGAAGTCACCTCGCCATATAATAATCAAAACATCAAACCTACAGAGTAAACAGAAAATATTAAGAGCAGCTAAAGAAAAAGGCCAAGTAACATACAAAGGCAGACCTATCTTAATTACACCTGACTTCTCAATGGAAACAATGAAAGCCAGAAGATCTTGGACAGATGTCCTACAAACACTAAGGGAACAAGAATGCCAGCCCAGACTACTATATGCAGCAAAGGTCTCAATTACTATAGATGGAGAAAACAAAATATTCCACGACAAAGCCAGATTTAAACAATATGTATCCATGAATCCAGCTCTACAGAAAATGCTAGAAGGAAAACCTAGATCCAAGGAAGATAACTACATTCACAAAGACACAGGCAATATATAATCCCACTTTACAAAACACCAAAAGAAAAAGGGAGGAGAAAGTACAAAAAATAACTTCACTAACAATAAATCAAGCATAAACAAGGATCATCAATCAATGGTCATTAATATCCCTCAATGTCAACGGCCTCAACTTGCCTATAAAAAGACACAGACTAGCAGAATGGATACGAATACAGAACCCTTCCTTCTGCTGCATACAAGAAACACATCTCAACAACAAAGACAGACGTTATCTCAGAGTAAAGGGTTGGGAAAAGATCTTCCAATCAAACGGTCCCAAGAAACAAGTGGCTGTAGCAATCCTAATATCTAACAAATTAGACTTCAAATTAAAATCAATCAAAAGAGATGAAGAAGGACACTTCATATTCATCAAAGGAAAAGTACATCAAGACAAAGTCTCAATTTTAAACATCTATGCCCCAAATACAAAGGCACCTACATTCGTGAAAGAAACATTACTAAAAGCTCAAAATGCACATAAAATCTCACACACTAAGAGTAGGAGACTTCAACACTCTGCTCTCACCGCTAGACAGGACCTCCAGACAGAAACTTAACAAAGAAACAAAAGAACTAATAGAAGTTATGACCCAACTGTGTTTAACAGACATCTATAGAACATTCCACCCAAATACAAAGGGATACACCTTCTTCTCGGCACCACATGGAACCTTCTCTAAAATTGACCACATAATAGGAAACATAGCAAATCTCCACGGATACAAAAAAATTGGAATAACCCCCTGCATCTTATCAGACCACCATGCATTAACATTAGAATTCAACAATAACACAAATCGCAGAAACCCTACAAACTCATGGAGATTGAACAATGCACAATTGCACCATCCCTGGATAAAGGAAGAAATAAAAGAAGAAATTAAAGACTTCCTCGATTTCAATGAGAATGAAGACACAACATACACAAACTTATGGGACACTTGGAAAGCAGTGCTGAGAGGAAAGTTTATAGCAATAAGTGCTCACATGAAAAAACTGGAGAACAGTCATACTAGAGAATTAATAGCACAGCTGAATGTTCTAGAACAAAAAGAAGCAATCTCCCCCAGGAGGAGCAGACACCAGGAAATAATCAAATTGAGGGCTGAAATCAATCACGTAGAAACAAGGAAAACACTGAGAAGAATCAATGAAACAAAGAATTGGTTCTTTGAGAAAATCAACAAAATAGACAAACCTCTGTCCAAACTAACCAAAAAAACAGAGAGAGAGAGCATGCTAATTAATAAAATCAGGAATGGAAAAGGGGACATAACAACAGACTCTGTGGAAATCCAGAGAATCATCAGGGCATATTTTGAAAATCTGTACTCCACAAAATTTGAAAATTTAAAGGAAATGAACAATTTCCTGGATAGATATCACTTGCCAAAACTAAATCAAGAACAGATAAACAATCTAAACAGACCTATTTCCCCTAATGAAATAGAAGCAGTCATCAAAAGTCTCCCAAACAAAAAAAGCCCAGGACCAGATGGCTTCAGTGCAGAATTCTACCAGAAATTCAAAGAAGAGCTAATTCCAATACTCCTCAAAGTATCCCATACAATAGAAGCAGGAGGATCACTGCCAAACTCTTTCTACGAGGCTACAATTACCTTCATACCCAAGCCACACAAAGACACAACTAAGAAAGAGAACTATAGACCAATTTCCCTCATGAACATTGATGCAAAAATACTCAATAAAATACTCGCAAACCGGATTCAAGAACACATCAGAAAAATCATCCACCATGAACAAGTATGCTTCATCCCAGGAATGCAGGGATGGTTCAACATTAGAAAATCTATCAATGTAATCCACCATATTACGAAAGAAAAACCACATGATCTCACTAGATCCTGTAAAAACCTTTGACAAAATCCAGCACCCCTTCATGATAAAGGTCCTAGAGAGATCAGGGATAACAGGAACGTACCTGAGTATAATAAAAGCAATATACAGTAAACCAACAGCTAACATCAAACTAAATGGAGAGAAACTCAAAGCAAATCCTCTAAAATCAGGAACAAGACAAGGCTGTCCACTCTCTTCATATCTCTTAAATATTGTACTTGTAGTTCTAGCTACAGCAATAAGACAACAAAAGGAGATAAAGGAGATTCAAATAGGAAAGAAGAAGTCAAACTTTCACTATTTGCAGATGATATGATAGTTTACATAAGTGACCCAAAAAACTCTGCAAGGTTACTCCTAGAGCTGATATACACCTTCATCAATATGGCAGGATACAAGGTAAACTCAAAAAAATCAGTGGCCCTATTATATACAGATGATGAAGTGACTGAGAAAGAAATCAGAGAAACATCACCCTTTACAATAGCCAAAAACAGCATCAAATATCTGGGGATAATGTTAACCAAGGAAATCAAAGACCTGTATATCAAGAACTTTGTGTCTTTAAAGAAAGAAATCAAGGAAGATACCAGAAAATGGAAAGATCTCCCATGCTCTTGGATTGGTAGGATCAACATAATAAAAATGGCAATCTTGCCAAAAGCAGTCTACAGATTCAATGCAACCCTACCAAATTCCATCACAATTCTTCAAGGATCTGGAAAGAACATTAATCAACTATATATGGAAAAACAAAAGGCCCAGGATAGCCAAAACAACCCTTTACAATAAAGGAACTTCAGGAGGCATCACCATACCTGACTTCAAGCTCTATTATAGAGCTATAGTCCTGAAAACAGCTTGGTATTGGCACAAAAATAGGCAGGTAGACCAATGGAACCGAATCGAAAGCCCTAATTTTAACCCACACACCTATGAACATTTGATTTTTGACAAAGAAGCTAAAACTGTACAATGGAAAAAAGAAAGCATCTTCAACAAATGGTGCTGGCATAACTGGATACTGGTATGCAGAAGATTGCAGATAGATCCATGTTTATCGCCTTGTACAAAACTTAAGTCCAAATGGATCAAAGATCTCAACATAAATCCAGCCACACTGAAACTTTTAGAAGAGAAAGTGGGAGATACTCTTCAACCAGTTGGTACAGGAGACCACTTCCTAAACATAACACCAGTGGCACAGGCACTGAGATCGACAATTTACAAATGGGACCTTCTGAAACTAAAAAGCTTCTGTAAGGCAAAGGACACAGTCAAAAAGACAAAAAGGCAGGTCACAGAATGGGAAAAGATATTCACTAACCCTACATCTGACAGAGGGCTAATCTCCAAAATTTACAAAGAACTCAAGAAACAAGTCTCCAAAACACCAAAGGATCCCATTAAAAGGTGGGGTACAGAACTAAATAGAGAATTCTCAATAGAGGAGCCTAAAATGGCCAAGAGACACTTGAGAAAGTGCTCAACATCCTTAGCCATCAGGGAAATGCAAATCAAAACAACTCTGAGATACCATCTTACTCCTGTCAGAATGGCTAAAATCAAAAACACGGAATACAATTTATGCTGGAGAGGATGTGGAGAGAGGGAAACACTCCTCCACTCTTGGTAGAATCATACAGTCTCTTTGGAAATCAGTATGGAGATTCCTCAGGAAAATGGGAATTAATCTACCACAAGACCCAGCAATTCCACTCTTAGGCATATATCCAAATGAGGCGAATTCATACAACAAGGGCTTCTGCTCCACTATGTTCATAGCAGCATTATTTGTAATAGCCAGAACCTGGAAGCAACCTAGATGCCCCTCAACTGAAGAGTGGATAGAGAAAATGTGGTACATTTACACAATGGAGTATTACTCAGCAGAAAAAAACAATGGAATCTTGAAATTCGCAGGTAAATGGATACCACTGGAAGAAACCATCCTGAGTGAGGTAACTCAGTTGCAAAAAACAAACATGGTACGTACTCACTCATATATGGATTTTAGACATGGATCAGGATAGTGCCTGTCTGCACTTCCACTGATAGAGAGTCTGGGAAACAGGAAAGAACCTAAAAGATATGCATATATGTATAGTACCCAAGAGAAGAGGATTGAGACAAGATCCTCTGAACAGATGGGGAACACGGCAAGTGGTTTGGGGGGAGTGGGACCTGGGAAGAAGAGAGAGGGTGAAGAGGAAGAGAGTTGGTCATGGGGGAACAGGAAGTTGCCTGGGTGGGGGTAGAATAGGGGGAAGAGGCAATCATAGGATAGAAGAGAGATCAGGCACCAGAGTGACCTCTAGTGATCTAAAGGGATAACACCAATTGGCAAGCTAAGCAATGGTGTAGAGACCACCTCGAATGCCCATTCCTGATAATGAACTTGATGTCTATAACCATCCGGGAGCCTTCATCCTGTGACTGATGGAAGCAGAGGCAAACACACAATTAATCACTGAACTGAACCCAAGGAACCCAGTGACAGAGAGAGAGGAGTGATGAGCAAATTGGCAAAGAATGGGCTGGCAAAACCAGCAGAGACAGCTGATCTGAACAGGGGAGATCTCTTGGATCCCAGACCGACAGTGGGGAGGACAGCATGGGACTGATCTGGACCCCCCAAATGTGAGTGTCACTGAGAAGTCCTGGGCAGCCTATGGGGCCCTGAGCTGTGGATCAGTGTCTATCCCTGGAATACAAACAGTCATCTTGTGCCTATAGCACAAAGAGGGATGCTCTCTCAGCCTGGACTCTTAGGGGAGTGCCTGGACCCTACCCAGAATGAAATGACAGACTCTAGATATCCCCTATGTGGAAGGATTTGGCAATAGGGTGGGAGGGTGGGGGAAGGGGAGTGCAGGAGGAGGGGAGGGAGAGGGAACTGGGATTGACATGTAAAACCAGCTATTTAAAATTAAAATAATAAATGATAAAA
>NW_024434942.1:0-1319 GCF_017639785.1 Mesocricetus auratus | reverse complement strand
CCCTTTGAATGTAATTGTGGGGACAGCAGACCTTGAGCAGAAACCCACTTCCCCTTCGGCCTGGGAGCAGGCATCTATGTAATGTTTACTGAAAACAATTCAGTGCTTTAGGGCTCAGATAGGGCTTGCTCACTGAAATACCATGCCTTTCACACCCCCTACGGCTAGATGCCTCTTCCTGTTTCCCTGTGGTGTCTCCCTGATTCTGGGGCCGGAGATTAGACCACCAGCCAGGAGGAAAGAATGGTATGTAGATGAATGGCAGAAGTCCTTAAAAAGGGAAGCGCCTTTTTCTTAGAGAGACTTCTCCTGAGACTTCTCCTGAGACTTCTCCTGAGACGACTCCTGAGACTTCTCCTGAGACTTCTGAGAGCTCGGCTAAGCGGACTGGGGTCTCCTCCTAAACTGACTTGGGAAGCATAAAGTTTTCTTAAAGCAACCGACTGGTCTCTGTGTCATCTATCCCGACCACCTCGCTGCATTCTTGGATGCAGGCCGCACAGCAGGTGCGACAATTGGAGGATTCCCACCGAGATCATGAAAGCGAGGTAAGTGAGCGGGTTCATCTCTTTTTCTGGCCAGGGAAAGATTGGGGAAAAAAAAAAAGAAAAGAAACCATGGGGAATAGTTCTGGGAAGCTCGAATTACAGTATCAAGTTAAAAAGTTACTTGAAGGACATGGGACTACAGTAAAGTCTAAAACCTTGGAAGGCTTTTTAAAATGGATTGAACGTGCGAGTCCATGGTTCATTACTGGGGGAGACTTAAATGTCCCAGATTGGAAGGATGTTCGCTATGATCTTTAGAGTCGGGTGTTGATGGCATATGCCTTTAATCCCAAACCTCGAGAGACAAAGGTAGGTAGGATGGAGGCCATCCTTGTATATAGAGCAGGCATCTATGTAATGTTTACTGAAAACAATTCAGTGCTTTAAAGCTTGATAGGGCTCAGATAAGGGCTGGCTCACTGAAATACCATGCCTTCCACACCTCCTATGGCTAGATGCCTCTTCCTGCCCCCTGTGGTGTCTCCCAGATTCTGGGGCCAGAGATTAAACCACCAGCCAGGAGGGTGAGAAGTGGAAAGAATGGTATGTAAATGGATGGCAAAAGTCCTTAAAAAGGGAAGCCCTTTTTCTTGGGGAGACTTCTCCTGAGATTTCGCCTGAGAGCTCTCCTAAGCGGACTGGGGTCAACTCCTAAGCTGACTTGGGAAATATAAAGTTTTCTTAAAGCAACCGACTGGTCTCTGTGTCATCTATCCCGACCACCTCGCTACATTCTTGGATGCAGGCCGCACAGCAGGTGCGACAATTGGA
>NW_024434941.1:0-2950 GCF_017639785.1 Mesocricetus auratus | reverse complement strand
TTTAAGTATTAAAATTATTAAAATATATAAGTGCCAGATTATTTAGGTCTTTGAAGCACTGGAAGATCAAAAATGTATACTGAGAACATGTTTGAGCATTTGGAGAACCTACTAGTTTAAGTAACTGTTTGAAACATGGATGACAATAACATGTAGTCCTCAAAAGCATATATTGCTTACTGACTAAAGCTTCCCGTATATAAAACTAATACATGTGCATCATGATGAAAATGACCTCAAAATTGTCAATGTACATGTATATGTAAATATATTTCTGAGCATTTTTATCATCTGTATTCTGTAGGGCTATTGATTTTTTAGTTGATATTATATACTGCCATTTTGCTGAAAGTGTTTATCAGGTGTGGGAGTTCCAGGGTAGGGTTTTTTGGTTCCCATATATAAACTATCATATAACCTGCAAAATAAAAAATTTGACCTCTTCCATTCCAGTTTGTATTGCCTTGACTTCCTATTGTTTTCTTGTTGCTCTAGCTAGATGTTCAAGTACAATATTTAAGAGGTATGGAGACAGGTTCATGCTCATCTTGCTCCTGATTTTATAGGAATCACGTTGTGTTTCTGGCCATTTACTTGACTGTTGGTTTCCTCTATATAGGTTTTATTATGTTTAGGTATGTTTCTGTTATCCCTGATCTCTCCAAGAATTTTATCATGAAGGGGTGTTGGATTTTCACAAAGGCTATTTCAGCATCTAGTGAGATGATCATGTGATTTTTGTTTCTCAGCTGTTTATATGGTGGATGACATCAATGGATTTGCTTATGTTGAGCCATCCATGCATCCCTGGGATGAAACCTACTTGATCATGTTAGATGATTTTTCTGATGTGTTGTTGGATTTGATTTGCCAGTATTTTATTCAGTATTTTTACATTAATGTTCCTGACTGATAATTGGTCTGAAGTTCTCTTTCACAAATGTGTCATTGTGTGGCTTGGTTATCAAAGTTGCCAAAGCCTCATTAAAAGATTATTGCAATTATCCTTCTGTTTCATTTCGTGGAATAATTTGAGAAGAATTCCTATAAGTTGTTATTTGAATTTCATTTAGAATTCTGTGCTTAGGTCTTCTGGTCCTGGGATTTCTTTTGTTGGGACAATTTTAATGACTGCTTCTATTTCATTGGGGTTATTGATAAATTTAAATTGTTTATCTGTTCTTGATTTGATTTTAGTAAGTGATATCTCTCAAGAAAAATGGCCATTTCCTTTGAATTTGTGAGTTTGGTTGAGTAGAGATTTTCAAAGTATGACCTGATGATTCTCTGGATTTCCTCAGTGTCCGTTGTTATGTCCTCCTTTGCATTTATGATTTTGCTAATTTGCAGGTTCACACTCTGCCATTTGGTAAGTTTGAATAAATATTTCCTTGTCTTAGTGATATCCTCGATGAACCAACTCTTCATTAGATTGATTATTTGTATTGTTTCCTAGTTTCTACTTTATCGATTGCAGGCCTCAAATTGAATATTTCCTGGCATCTACTCAGGACTATCACAACACTGGGAAGTAAGTAGGTATAGATTTTGAGATACCAAGATATAGCCTTGTACAGGATATTGACATCATAACTCAGATTCAATTTTCTTTGGTGGTTCTTTATAGATAGCTATCATTTCTTTGCAGGCATCTCTATGGCCAGTGTTTTTTTTGGCTTCTTTAACATGAGTATTTTTTATTTTCCTGTAAAGACAAAAACAAAACACTGTTGAGCGTTTGTGACCTTTAATTACAAATTGTAGTACTGCCACCTCAGTGGAGGAGCTATTATTTTTCTTCATCAAGAGTTTTCTTCTGTTCAAACAGAATCTTGGTTAGTTTTGATGATATTCATGCTTTTCTTCTCCTGGAAAAACAAAAGCAGTGCCCACTTCCCGAAAGTAGCAAAAATCCTCATTTGCATTCAGAGGTCAACACCATCTTGAAGTCCACCAGTTGACTTAGCTCTGACTTTTTTCTGTTGCCCAGTGTCTCACCACAACTGTTCTTCCTTTCTCCTAAGTATTAAGAAAACTCAAGGTTATTATGCCATTATGTAATCTGTTTTGTGTGGTCTTGGTTCCCCTTGTTTGTTTATTAATGCATTTCTTTTAAGGTAAAATTTGACCTCTCAAAAACTGCTTGTCCTGTAGGATGTTGTAGTATACATGTATAAAGAGTTACTAGATACAAACACTAGAGGAGTGCAAAGTTTATTTTTTGCAGGGATATCTACAATATTCATGACTTTTAGTAGATGTAAAATTTTAGAATCAGCCATTTCAGACGACAAAGCAGTTTTCCATAGAACCATGAAAAATGTGTCTATTGTATGGTGTGGATATTTTAATTTTCCAAATTTTATAAAATGAAACTTATCCATTTCTAAAATTTTATTACTGTAAGAGGAAGCGAGTATGCCACCATTAACCATGAGAATTACTAGAGGCACATACAGATGAGGTAATAAAAGAGTGTTTTACCACACCGCTAACCACACCCACTTTAGGCATGACTAAAGACGTATACGGACAGATGTAAAGACGTATACGTATGTAGACAGTGAATTACGTCACTAGCCAGGCACACTTTTGGTCATAGCTAGGGGGCATTACAGGGGAAGGCATAAAAACTGCACAAAAGGAAGTCTTGCTCTATTTTTCTGGATTTTAGATTCCGGTTCGGCAGCAGAAAACTATTGGTCTTATCTGGGTTACTTGTTTAGTATCTTCATCGTTTGGTGTCAGAAGTGGGATCAGGAGTTTTGTAACCCGCATCCAGATGCCCAGAAAAGCAGCTGTTCCTGGGCCTGACCAGGCACACTTGGACTCTCATTTCGCTAAGTTCCCCAGCACTTCGCTTGCTCGGCAAGACAGGATTCCTGCCACCAGGAAACAGCAAGTTCTACCTGCCTGTAAGGCTGGTGATATCCCGAGATTTCTCTTGCAG
>NW_024434940.1:0-1748 GCF_017639785.1 Mesocricetus auratus | reverse complement strand
GAATTGCTATATAATAAAGTGATCCCAGAAAAAGCTGTCTCTGTCTGTTTGTCTGTCTCTTGATCTCTGTCTCTGATTCTCTCTCCTGAACTGTTTGTGTGCGTATCTGTGTGTGTGTGTGTGTGTGTGTGTGTGTGTGAGTGTGTGTGTGAATGTTTTCTTTTCTCTGCAGTTCCCAGGCCCATTTTGACCTGCGCTTTAAAAATCATAACTTTTCTGGAAAATTGTTCACAGATTGGATATTCACTTACACTGGGCATAACCTATTTCTTTTCTGTGGAATGTTACTGAAGAGCACATGGCTCATGGGATTACACACTTCATTTATGAACTAGAGGCTACTTATAGGTTGGGGGTGGTTATCACACAGGTCAACCGTATTCTTTCTATGTGGGAGTCCAATAGGGCATAATAGTTAGATCCAAGGCTAAAGGCAAACAAAGATCACAAATAAAACTTTACTTGATGATTAATGAAAGGAACTTGTTGGTTGGGTGGGGGGTGACAAAATTGGAATAAAGAGTTTACTCATCAGAGGGAAGAACGACCCAAATATTTTCTGTATGTAGAAAATTGTCCACAAACATTTTTTAGAAGCACATTGCTGGCAACATCCAGCATTTTACAAAAATGAAAAAGAAATATTTGTGGAGTATGGAATAAAATTTTAAATACTGAAGCATTCTGTATATTCAGGTTTACAGATATGAGTCCCTGATCTCAATATTCTTTCTTTTACGAAATCTTTTTACCCTTTGCAAGACCTAGTCTTGTGTTTTTTGACACTTGTGAAATATCACTGTGAAATTCCAAATTGTAGATTTATAAAAATAACAGTGTAAGCCACGCGAGTTTTGTTCTTCCTTCATGTGCTTTTTATCTCAGTTAACTGTCAGTATCAATGTGTGGAGAATCAACTTTATAATCCAATTAAAGATTGGTGATATGCCACGTTGTTCATTGGCCTTTTTGAACACAGTGGATGATTCACTAACTTCTGTTTATCTGCTGAACTATTGGCTTGATGCTCAGGAACAGTATGAACAGAGGCAGGCTCCTCAATTGTGTTACAGTTCCCAAGCCTCTGAAAATTTAACTGCCTACAACACATTGTGAATACTCAGCCCCTGAGCACAGATACATTGTCCTGTATTTGTTATGGTTTGCAATAGTTTTATTTGTATTATCAGAAGTGATGTGATGGGCTACTTGATTACTCCATTACATTATATTCTGTACACCACTGTTTAAGTCATCATTCATTTATGTTAGCTGTGTTAATTTTACATTAATGAATTATATATATATCTTTGTGCATTCTCAATTCTTGTGATGTTAAAATACTGTATCTCAATATATTCCAAATAAATGACATTTGTGGCAACTGTGTCTCAGTAACTCTAAATCTCATATATCTAAATTTTGATTAACTTCAACTCTATCCTTCTGCCTTTCTCTATAATTCATAATACAATGTAGAATTTCAGGGATGGTTTTCCTAATACAGTTTTCCTGTATGTTGTATTTATGATTTTAAAGTTTCAAGTGATCATTTCTAATAAATCTTTTCTAAATTTCCTCATAAATATATGGATGTCACATGTTTAGGGTTGTAGCTCTATGTACTGTTGGTAATGACAGAGGAGGTTCTAATTAAACATATTCATTTCTTGGAAAAGTAAATGATGTAAGCATTGACTTTCTATAATGAAATGATCACCAAAATCATTCTTCCTGTAATATCCACC
>NW_024434939.1:0-13372 GCF_017639785.1 Mesocricetus auratus | reverse complement strand
TTTTGGATTATGCCGCAAAACCGGAATGCTACCTAGGTTCTCCTCTACTGAAGAGTGGTTAGAAAAAATGTGGTACATTTATAAAATAGAGTACCACTCACCAGAAAAAAAAAAGATGGAATCATTAAATTTGTAGGCAAATGAATGGCAATAGAAGAAACCATCCTGAGTGAAGCACCCCAGTCATAAAAAGACAAATATTACATGTAGTCATGCATGTATGTATTTTTGACATGGAGCAGGGGATTGACAGTCTATAAACCCACTGCCAGACACTCAGGGATGATGAAGATAGGAAAAAAATGGAGGAAAATGGAGACATTCAGGATATTCATTACTTTAAATTTACATTCTGCCATATTGGAAATTTCAATTAAAATTGATATATTTCCCGATGTAGATTATCTACCACCAATAAATTAAGACAACATAACTAATAAAAATATTCCCATAGTATCCAATGATATAGAAACAATTATTCAAAATCTCCCAAAAAAAAAGCCCAAAGCCAGTTGGATTCAGCATAGAATTTGACGAGACATTTAAAGAACAATTAATACTATGAAAACTGTACCTTAAAATTTAAAAAAAGGCCTCATCCAAATTCTTTTTTAAACCAAATATACCATGGTCTTGAAAGAAAAACAGACAGATAGACACAAAGACAGACGAACACACACACACACACACACACACACACACACACAAATAACAACACACAAAATTCAGTATTCTTCCTGTATACAGTGACACATTTATTGACAAAGAAATCAGGGAAACAATTCCACTCAAAATAACCTTTAAAAGATATAAGACATTTTGGAGTACCATCCTTAAAAAGCATACTATTAACAAGAACAGCTGTGAAGTACACTAGAGCAATCCTAAATACATACAAGGCCTTTGAAACTGATGATCTTAAAGACCTTCAAGACTAAAATAAATGGAAATTCTAAATTTTTGTGGATAAGTAGGTAACGTGAAACACTTATTTTGCTAAATTAATATTAACAATGCAATAAATCTTGAATAGTTTAATTTTATCATTTTTTGAAAATACATTCATTCACACTGGGGAGGCCCTAGACGCTGCATCAAATGATGTGAGAAATTTTTATGACCCCCATGGAAGGCCTAAACCACTGGTGTGCAGAAGGTGGATGGGGGTTTGGTGGTGCATTATAGAATGGGATGGAGAGATAATTGGTAATCATGTTAAAACAACATTGTTTATACTTTAGATAAATCTCCAAAGATAAAAGAAATAGTCATTTTACTCAGTAGGGAATTAACAGGTCATTTTCTATATAAAATATATAGCTTTAGCCAAATATCAATATGAAATAAGAACAAAGGGCTTCAACAGGGCATGTAGTACATAAAACATGTAATCTTAACAAAATTTCAAATACACAACAAGAACAAAACTCAGAACCAAAGAATCATAAAACGTGATACTGGAAAAAAACAACCCCAAACCATGAACAAACAATGAAAATCAGTAGCTTCAGCACTGGACACGATGAGAATTGTGAGCAGAGACATGTCCTCCCTCCATGTTGTTGAGCTCTACTTGCTGGTAGATGTCTGGGCTCTGAGTATTTCTTGGATGGTATTTTGGATCTCAAACTTCTTTATGATGGTTTTGTTAGTCCTGAAATTATGAGACAAGAAACACATGAATGAGACATTGTACATACCAGCTAAATTAGGATGGTGTTTGCCTCACGGGTGAGATTACAGCTAGATTGAGAATTCATATGATGAGGTCTTGATTCTATGCTGGAGAATGTAAAGATTTTTGCTTTTCTGTGGCTTCCTTAGAACTCCTTAATTCTCTGATAGTGTGCTGTGAGATAAAGAAAGGCAATCTGTTCCAAAATCAGCATTGTTCTGTCACCAGTTACACAAAACCAGGGTCTATTGACACATAAAACATAGATTTGAGGAAGATAAGAACTCCCAAGGAATGCCATTGTTTCTGAAAATATAATGCAATGGTGGCTCACATGCCTGTGTCACTTAGTGCTCATGGAGCTGCAGCTCTGTCTGCAGGAGCTCGCATCATGGCCTGAAGCCTGCTCTATCTCATGTTGCAGTTTTTCTGATCTGGAAGAGGAAGGACCAGTCCAGGATCAGTCCAAGTGGGGTACTGCATTGTCAGCTGTCAAATGTGACCTCACAAATACTTGAATATTTTGAAAACTCATCATTGATCACATGACATTAGTCGTTGTTTATACCCCTAATGAATAAGGGTCACAGAGAAGCTTGTCCTTGAATTTGGCAGGGTTCTACAAGTGTCACAAGCTGATCTGAGTCCTGTATGTATGTGCTCTATGAGAAAGAACAGAACATTCTCCAACACACAATATTAAATCCACAGATAACAGCATAATTGAGAAACACAGTAGATTCATGGTTAGTTAAACACAGACCAAATCATTATTTTATTACCTATCATCTCTTTAATTTCTACATTTGGAGTAAAAATATCTTTGCAAAATCATAGAGCTCCAGAACAGACCACATCATTTTATAGGTAGACATAACACAACATTTCAGCTTTGAAAACTGGTAAAGTCATGGGGCACTCTCATGCCGCCTGTCCAGAAGGAACCTTACACCCAGGCAATATATAAGATGGAGCTATGATTCTTGGAGCCAAATTTCCTCAGATGTGTGCCTGAGAACATGGGATAATTAGAAATTGAATACTTAGTAGTTCAAGGAATCCTCCATGCAATGTACAACCATCAACTCTCTTTTTTCATTCACAGGATAACAAGAGCAATGTCCTGTGGGGCTACAGACAGGGTTCAAATGTGCTCAATCAATATAGGAGACCTTGACATAAAACTACTTTGCAAAAGACTGGAGATGCAGCTCTTCTAGAATTAATATACTTTATGTCACACCAGGACGTACTGTTGGTTGTGACCATGTAATGCTTCCTTGAGCAGCATTTAGAGTCCTGATGTTAATGGAGGGATAGGTTTTTCTGCCACTTTTAAATCTGGGTTGTCTCCTTTGTTGTTGGAATAGAGCTGGTTAAACCCCAGGAACAATCATGTACATCTAATCATACTGTATTCTGACAGTCATGGTTAGCATAAAATTGTCTTTGGAGTATTTCTGATACAGTTCTCCATGATCTAAATTCTATTTAGTGACTTAATGTCTCCTAAGAACTGCCATCACATCTACAATTCCATGTCACAGTTTAGCAGTGGAGTGCTCCTCTACACAGGAAGTATTGTTTACAAGCTCCACATGATTAACTCCTAGTGCATTGAAAACATAAATAGTAAACTTTGCAAGTGCAGAACTTCTGAAGACACTAAAGGTACCACAGCTCTCTATGTTTGGCAAATCTGTGTTTGATAGTGATAGCACAAGCAGTAAAGGTGCCTACATTTAATAGTGATGTCAACAGGGATATTTCAAAGCACAGTCCCAATGCCAATGCTGTGCATATGCACAGCCAGCAGACTGAACATACTCAAGAACCCACCACCTGGCCCAGAGAATTGCAAAGTCCATGCAAGCTCTTAGGACCACATAGAAATAAACCGGGGAACACAGGACCATTAGGATCATACAGGACAATGCAAGAACAGGCAGGAACATGGCAAACTCTGCTTCAAGCCGCTTATTCATATCCAGCCTTGGGAGGACACTCTGCACTGGTTCCCATGACTCGACTTCTCCCCATCTGGGGATGGTAACCCCAAGCTCACCATGCCATGGTTTTCAAGCTCCTCTTGGCTCAGCTCCATGCAGTAGCTCTCACAGAACAGCACAGAAGACCACCGGAATAGTTTCTCTGCAAAGCCAAGCCTGACGATGGTGGCAGAAAAGACCCAGCACAACTTCCGACTGACAGATCACCTTGAGGGACTGATTGTTTAGTGAAGCCTGAGTAACAAAAGCTCCTCCCATAGGCTCACACTGTGCTTTAAGACACAGCCCCTTGATTCTGGACAAAGACCTTTTCTGAGTCAGCACAGACATGCATTTCAATAGCATTTGCATCTGGCTCTAACAGCAGACCCTGATCTCCATAGGCACTTCCTCTTCTTTGTTCTGAACACAGAGTAGCTAGCAAACATTTACAGCCCTCTCTACTGCATGTAGTGCAGTGAATTTCTGTCATACCAGTAAAAGTGCAGCCAAAATATCAACAACTAAAGAGTGATTTCAAAAGCCAGGTGGTGGTGGTGAAAGACCACAGAATGCGATGTATGTATGGTTCAGCAACCTTAATTGCATAAGGGCTGTAAACCCACGAAAGGCCAATTCCGGGCTGCTGACCACCTGCGATGAACTGACCAGGGTGTCAGAGATGGGCAAACAAGATTCCTTGGAAACAAGGAGATGATAACCACAATTTACTTAGGGAGAGATGACTAACTCATACCAAGGTCTGAGGAATTTACAACAGAAAGACACCTACTTCCCCTGGTCAGTAGTCACGGACCCCAGGTCACAAGATAGGGACCCCTCCCATAGGCTTGTGGTTTCTGTCTTTAAAAGCTGATTGTAGACAGACATCCTCCAAAACAATACAGAGAAACCCTGTCTTGTAAAACCAAAAAAAAAAAAAAGCTGATTGTAACTGAACCTTGGGGCCAATCGTTCTAAAATCTGACCAAGAGGCCTATCTGCAGATGCCTAATTAAAGCCTCTTGCATGTTACATCAATTGGTGCCTGGACTCTTGATTCTTAGGGCAGCTTGGGGACCACTCCTCAATTTGGGGAACAACAACAGTGGCACATGACTTTAAACCCAGCACTAAGGAGTCTGTCTGTGAGATAGAGACCAGCCTAGTCTTCAAAAGTTAGTTCTAGGACAGCCTCTGAAAGACCCCAGGAGGGATACTTTCACGGAAGGGAGACCCGAACCCAAGGAACAATGAGACCACGAGCTTGGATGCAACAGCAAGAGGCTTTATTGATAATACACGGGTACCCGGGGCATCTCAGTCTCGGGAACTGAGAGCCCCGAGCTGGGGACTCAGGGGTTCTTTTATAGCAAAAAGCGCAGTACAGAAGCGAGAAGCCTAGTAACAGGACCCTGATTGGGCAATTTAAATGAGGCTGGGGCTCAGAACGAGGGCAATTGAGGTTTTGCTTGGAAGTCAAGTCTCGGCCTTGGCCCTATCTGAGGAACAATAGGTCTCTGTGCTTGCCCAATCTTCCTGGGCTGGCTATGCAGACAGCAGACACCTGTGTCCCTGGGCAGAGTTCCCTTCTGATAGCAATGACTATTCAGCTGTGGTGGAAACGGAATTTTCCATAAGCTTCAGCTGCCTGTGTAGACTGGGCCGGGATCTTTCATTCCCCCATTGCTCTTGGAACTGAATGGAATCTTTCATTCAGGGGTTTCTGCCATCTCGAGATCCCTTTGCTTTAGCTGCTGGTATTGTTGAGTCAAGACCAGTGATTGTACAACCGATAACCTTTCTTTTATGAACTGGGTCAATCTGTTTAAGATGCATGGCCCAAACATCAGAATCAAAAGTATAATGATCAGGGGTCCCATAATGGTGGATATGAGAGTCGAATACCAAGGGGACCTGTTATACCAGTTCTGAAACCATCCCTGTTGGGACTCAATTAGTTGGTGGTACTTTTGGCGTCTTTCTTTTATTTTAGCCAGGTTGTCTCTTACCACTCCGGTATGGTCTGCGTAAAAGCAGCATTCTTCTTTAAGGGCCGCACAAATTCCCCCCTGCTGTAAAAATAAGAGGTCTAGTCTGCTTCTATTTTGGAGGGCTACTTCTGCCAGGGAGGACAGGGACTTCTCCAGGGCAGCGACAGATTCCTCTAAAGACCGAATATCTGCACCCATTACTTGTTGTAGGAGTTGGAACTGTTTAGTTTCCTGCAGTGCGACAGTACCGGTTCCTATTCCTGCTGCTATTCCTCCCATGGTTAATCCCCCTAGTAGGATGGCAGTAGTGATGGAGATAGGTTCCCTCTTACTGCGGCCAGTTCTTATCAAGTCATAGTCAGAGGGGTGGCCATAATTCGATCAGAACACAATAGTCAACGGTGGTATCTAGTACCGTGGTGGAGACACAAGGGGTTAATCCAGTGTTGCATGCCCAATATGTCCCATTGGGGGCTATCAAGTAGCGGCCACTTTGGGGCAAAGGCTCAGTGGCATTGCATAGTCCTTGATGCGTGGCGGGGACTTTACCTATACATAGCCCCTTTCCAGACACTTCTGAGATGGTCAATTTATGTTGCATGGCTGTCCCACAAAGAGCCTCGGCTGTGGCCTGATTTGTATATTTGCCCACAACCGCTAAGCCTTCAGAATAGGGAGGTTGCGGAGTCAGACAAAGCCAGCATTCCTTAGTCTTATCTGGGCGAGTTAAATTCAGAGTGGCATATGTCCCTTGGATCAGGGCTAATATTCTATTTCCCGTGCCTTTAAGGGGGGGACCTGAGGAGGGTTTGGGAGTGCTTTCTGTGGGCGCGGGCGCGGCTGTGGTTTTAGGCAGGGTCAGGGGCCTGGTATCAGCCATGGGCATGAGTAGGCTAGGCTGCTTTTGATCAGCAAGGACCTGGTTAGGGCCTATGGCCTGTGGATTGACAGGAGCCACCTTACATCTGATTTTGAAGATTACCCTCCTGTCTGGCCCGTATAGATACCAACGCAAACCCCAGGTATACCCAGTCTGCCAGTCCGGGGCTTGCTTTCCCTGCGCAGTGAAGGAAATGGCAAGGGGCATACCTATCATTCCAGATTGTCCTTTGTCCCAGCCTCTGCGTACTTGTATTTTATCCCAGGATGAGGATGGCCTCCAATATGCATCCCCTGTAGTCTCGCACCCCCAAGATGCACAGAAAAAGTAATCATGTCCCCCACATTTTTGGGCCTGTTGCCAGGTACGTCCATCTTGGGGGCAGACATAGAAGTCCTGTGAATTTAGCTGCTCTCTGGCTCTGCGACTAACACACCCGGGGGTGGTTTCTCTGGAGTCCATGAGTGTACGTCGACGTCTGTAAAAGTGGGAACCACTGGCGCATGCCTTTGGGTGGCAATGGGGAATGTCCCAAGTGTCCAACCCTGCTACTAAATCACAAAATTTAGGCCACAGAGTAGGCCACCATGTCCCAAGTGCATGTGGTTCCGTGACAGCATAAATGACCTCCCCACTTGGGAGAGAACCTCCCAGGTTAATTTATAAACGGTATGGGGACTGGAGGCCACACCAGTGTTTGATTTTATGAGGAGAGCTATTAGCAGGAGGGAAAGGAGCGGGTAAGTTTTACTTTTAAAGGATTTTGAGTGCGTTGAGCCTTCCATCCTGAGTCCGGATCCTCAGGGAAGGCAGCTTTTACGTGCGAGGCGTGTATCCAAGCAGCAATCCCGTCCACCTTGAGAGCAGTAGGGGTGGTCAG
Organism: Mesocricetus auratus; assembly: GCF_017639785.1. Lineage (NCBI taxonomy): Eukaryota > Metazoa > Chordata > Mammalia > Rodentia > Cricetidae > Mesocricetus > Mesocricetus auratus. The sequence continues at coordinate 5,955 of NW_024434939.1, read as the reverse complement.
CAGGACCGTGTATGGTCCCTTCCAGCGGGGTTCAAGGTTCTTAGCCTGGTGGCGCCGGACCCAAATGCTGTCTCCCACGTAATAGGAGTGGGGGACGATAGGGTGTCTCCTCTGGTCTCGGTAGGCTTGGGCCAGGGTCTTCCAGACTTCCTGCTGGACCAACTGGAGTGCCTGCAGGTGAGCTTGAAGAGAGGGGAAATTGGCATAGTCAGAAATATCTTGGTCAAAGAACTGAACAAAGGGAATGGTGGTTCCATGTAAAATCTCAAAAGGGGTGAGGCCATGGGGGCCCGGTGTATTCTGGGCACAATAGAGGGCAAGGGGGAGCAAGAGGACCCAGTCTTTAGTGCCAGCTGCAAGCGATAATTTAGTTAGAGTCTCCTCAATGGTTCTATTCATTTGTTCTACCTGTCCTGAGCTTTGGGGTCAGTAAGCACAATGTAATCTCCAATTAATCCCCAACAAGGTGGCCACAGACTGACTTACCTGAGAAACAAAGGCAGGCCCGTTGTCTGTCCCCAATACCTGTGGCATTCCGTAACGGGGGAAGATTTCTTCAAGAAGTTTCTTGGTGACCACCTTTGTCGTCTCGTGCTTGGTGGGGTAGGCTTCAGTCCATCCCGAGAAGGTGTTAACAAAAACCAGGAGGTCTGTGAAATCTATTTCCCAGTGCACCCCAGGCCGGTGCCCCCGAGCTCGGGTCCCCATGGGTAGCTTTAGCCTGGTCGCATTTACGCAGGCGCAGGCGTCACATCGCTCAGTCACTTGTTTTAGTAATTCTTTTATTTCCAACAGGTGGCGGGTATTTTCTTCCCGGGCTAATAGTTCTTGCATTTTCCTGGAGCTCAAATGAGTGAGTTTGTGTAGGCTGCTAATCAGACTACAGCTGCTTGAAGGAGGTGACTGCTGCTTTCCATGGCCAGGGCAGCCTCCCGGGCGGCCAGGTCTGCCCTCCGATTTCCCCGGGTGACTGGGCTGTCGCCTCTCTGATGCCCTGGGCAATGTATGATGCTGTGGCAAAGGCATAACAGCTGTCTGTGTAGACAGTAAGCCTCTTACCTTCCGCTAGCTTCAGCACCTGTGTTAACAGAGGTGGGACCCAGTCACGGAAGAAACCAGAGGCTGCTGGCACTCGCAGCTGTGCCAGCTTTCCGCTCGGCTCCTGGCCTCGGGCCGCGCGGCTCCCGCCGCTCCTTCCTCAGCATCGGCTCGCTTCTGCCCCACCCCCGCTCCATCCCCCACAGCGCGCGCTCGAGCGTTTCCGAGCCGCGGCTGTTCCCGCAGTCTTGGCTCCCTCCCCTTGATGTACAAAGCTGCTTTCGTCCGTGAACCAGACGTGGTCGGGGTTGGGAAGGGGTTGATCCGTGAGGTCAGCTCTCGTCCCATGGACCTCGGCCAGGACCTGCAAGCAGTCATGAGTCTCTGCTTCCCCAGGAAGTGGGAAGTAGCGAGGCGGGGTTTAGGGTCCCCGGAGCCCCGGAGTGAATTCGGTCCTTGTCCAGCAACAGAGTCTGGCAATGGGTCATCCTGGCATTGGTGAGCCAGCGGCCCGGTGGCTGCCTGATGACCGCCTCCATAGCATGGGGGGCATAGATAGTCAAAGGCTGCCCCAAAGTCAGTCTTTCAAAGGGTTTAGTCAGATCAGGTAACCCCAGAGCTGGGGAGCTGAGCAGAGCCATGAAAGCTTTCTCCTGGCTCTCCCCCCAGTCAAAGGTAGCCCCCGTCTTGGTGAGGGGGTACAGGGGTGCTGCCATTTCTGCGAACCCGGGGATCCATACTCTCTTGCCCAATGTCCTTTTCCCTTGCAGTATGCACATTGGTCTCTTTCTAGGCGAGGCCCCCTTTGTCCCTCTCTCTGCCTATCCTGTCTCTGCTCTGCGACTACTGTGGCCAACAATTTATTCATTTCTCTGTTATGCTTCTTGTCCCTTGCTATCTCCCTCTCTCTAATTTCCTGTCTCTGACATTCTGTCTCCATCTTTTCTCTCTCTCTCTGCCTATGCTTTTCTTTTATTAAAAATGCGTTCTGCCTCCCTTAATATATCTGGTAGTGTATACCCCTGTCATATGGGGTATACATTCTGTAAGCTTCCTTAAGTCTTTTTAAAAATGCGGCTGGCGACTCCTCTGCCTTCTGAACTATCTGCCTTACCTGGGCCAAATTTGTAGGGCACCCCCGGAGACCCACTACAAGCAACTGGCGATAAAGACATAGATGGGTCCTACCTGCCTCAGTGGTGAAGTCCCAGTCTGGGCGGTCAAGGGGGAAAGCAGCATCAATTTCATTTGGAAGCTGCGTAGGTTGTCCATTTGCCCCAGGAACATTCTTCCGGGCTTCAAGAAGGACCCGCTGTTTTTCCTCTGAAGTGAGGAGGACCTGTAAAAGCTGTTGGCAATCGTCCCAGGTGGGCTGATGGGTAGTAAGAACCGACTCCAATAGATCAGTCAGTCTCACGGGGTCTGCTGAAAAGGAGGGGTTATTATTTTTCCAGTTATAAAGATCAGACGCAGAAAACGGCCAGTATTGTAATTGGCCATCATGGCCCGTCCGGAGGGGCAGGGCAGTGGAATCCGGAGCGGGCTGCTCCCTGCGGCCTCGAAGTCTAGAGGCCAGGGGGTTAGGGGAGAGGAGGAGGAGTGACCTCCTGGGTGTACAAAGGAGTGCACCCAGGGAGGAGGGTCATAGACCAGCACTTCCCAGGTAACTATATAGGGTACTTGGTCCGGACGGCCGTGGGGCCCAGGATCCATCATTTTCTCTTTCACCTGGAAGATAATTTGAGAGTTAAAGGTGCCATCTCGGGGCCAGCCATCATTAAAAGCTGGCCACTCGGAAGAGCAAAAGGTGATCCATTCCTTCTTGCGCACATCGACAGACCGGTTATGAGCATACTCCTGAACCTGTGGCCAATGTGAAAGGGTCAAACTGAGCGGAGTGGTAACTGTCTGGCCCATCTTCTCGAGAGTGATGACTAAGACAAACGAACAAATAAGAAACAAAAACAAACAGATTTTCGCTGCGCGGCTTTGACGTAAAGTCAAAAGCAAAAATTCAGTTGGGCTCGGGGACGGGGGCCTCGTGCTCCCGTCCTTGTCCCCTATCAGGATGGAAACTCCCTCGGCCAGCGGGACTTCCCCAAACAGACGGGGCAGATTCCTAGGCATCTACCCCAAACAGACGAGTGCCTAAGGACTCCAGATACAGACGGGGCAGATTGACATCTACCCCAAACAGACGAGTACCTAAGGACTCCAGTCGCTACCAGGACGTCTCCTGGAGCTGCGGTCGGGAGTACGAATTCGTCAATTCCTCCTCAGTGCCGCCAGATACAGATGTATACAGCTGTATACTACAGACGCAGGCGCGACAAAATAACAGGCATAGATAGACAGCAGACAGACAGCAGACAACAGAAATTGAGTCCGGACAATTCTTACCTCCCAGAAGTGGGTCGGTGGTCCCTGGGCGGGGTCTCAAGATTCCCGGGCAACGCACCAAATGAAAGACCCCAGGAGGGATACTTTCACGGAAGGGAGACCCGAACCCAAGGAACAACGAGACCACGAGCTTGGATGCAACAGCAAGAGGCTTTATTGATAATACACGGGTACCCGGGGCATCTCAGTCTCGGGAACTGAGAGCCCCGAGCTGGGGACTCAGGGGTTCTTTTATAGCAAAAAGCGCAGTACAGAAGCGAGAAGCCTAGTAACAGGACCCTGATTGGGCAATTTAAATGAGGCTGGGGCTCAGAACGAGGGCAATTGAGGTTTTGCTTGGAAGTCAAGTCTCGGCCTTGGCCCTATCTGAGGAACAATAGGTCTCTGTGCTTGCCCAATCTTCCTGGGCTGGCCATGCAGACAGCAGACACCTGTGTCCCTGGGCAGAGTTCCCTTCTGATAGCAATGACTATTCAGCTGTGGGGGAAACGGAATTTTCCATAAGCCTCAGCTGCCTGTGTAGACTGGGCCGGGGTCTTTCACCTCCAAAAGTATACAAAGAAGCCCTCTATTGAAATACCTCCCCCAATAAATAAATAAATAAACAAATAAATAAATGACTTCAGGAAACAATGCAAGTAGTTTTTATGTGGCTTCACACTGAGGTCAGCTGACCTGAACTTGCATCTTATCCAGTTGCAATAGGGACTTCAGACAACCAGGAAAGAAAATCTGGAACCAGATCACAAGCAAGATAATGGGACTTTCTCCCATCAGAAAGCTGGATAATGGCTCCATTTCTTTGGGAGTTACAATCCTATAATTCAGAGCAAAGTGTTGAAAAATGAATAGTACTGCAGAGTAGCCCTCATGGAATGTATAATAATTAGAGAAAAATGGAGCAAGGAAAAAAACCCTTGTTTAAGTCACCATTGTGAGCCAGCACAACTTCCTCAGTGGGGAGTTGAAAAAAAAAATAAAAACCATAATTGCGTTATTCATGGTTCTCTACATGAACAGGACTGGTAGAATGAATCACTACACATGTGTGGAAATGGATTTATTAGAATGTCTTACATGTTGGTCCTGATCATCCAATAATGGTTGCCTTCCAATAAAAATTAAAAGGACCCAGGAGTTGTTCTGTTCAAGAGGCTGAATATCTAATCTGTTCTTCAATACACACCAAAATCTCAAGGAAGTAGGTTCTAATTCTGATAAAGAAATGAACTTGCTAACCAGATGTCCCGCGCTACCGTCTCGCCAGCAAGAACGACGCAGGACACTCGGATCCTTCTGCAGTAAAGCTTTAACGCATCTTGAGAGATAGATGATCAGCTTCTGAGAGGGAGACCCCAAGCTAAGAAACCCAGACCCTTATATAAGCCTAGGAGCTCCGAGTGAGACGTGTAGAGCCGGGATTGGTGGTTTGTTCATCACCCCAGATGACGGGTGAGGCACAGCTTAAACGGTAAACTCCAACTGACAGCAGATGTCAGCGCCATCTTCTAATGGCGATAGCGATAGTGAGAGCGGCTCCTCACATCTCCCCCTATTCATTTATTTTTGAAGCCATAGGAGACCCACAACTTTGGAGTGGAGATAGAGGTCAAATCCCCATGTGCAAATTTGGAACATGTACAAAGCTCCTCTCCAGGGTCTTATCCCCAGAGGGAGCCCTGACCAGTCCCGATGTTGTTTTTCTGGGGGAAGGAGATCATGACATAGAACCTTCATGCAAGATGACTTATCTCCCAGGAGAAAGTCGTTATACCGCAGACCTCTCCTGTGCAGTGCTTAGCCTTGCAACTCCTTGGGCTGCTGAAGCCTACCCACTCTATCCCGTGCAATGAGACTAGCCTCGTGGGGTGCAAGAGCCGGGAGGCCAGCGACCTATTGCTTTAACATGGTTAACCAAATGTCAGGGGAGGCTCCGTGTTCTAAGGCAGCAAGTGCTTGTGCCACCATCACTTTGTCTCTTTTGTTTGGGCTCTGAGCTTACACACCATCCAAAGCATCAACACTATTCCACAGCAGAGAACTAGGCTAAATGATCCCACCCCCACCCATTCCTTAAAATAAGAAAATGCAGATGAAATCCAGGAGGAGAGGCCTTCCATCAGAGAAAGATCCAGACGCATGGAATTCACTTGCAGGATCGCCACTCTCAACTCACGGAGTGTCTGCTCAAACTCAAAAGTCCAATTCTGTAATAAATGTTGAGACAGAGCTTTTGACAGGTTAGCTCCTCTTGTAAAATTCTCATATTGTACTGAAGTGACTCAAAGGCCAGGCAACTTTTGTTCACATCCCAATTGGGCCATCTGCCACAATATATCCAATTGTTCCTGAACCAAATTAATCTGTTGGTTTACCAACATCAGGCCTCCTTGTATCTGAGAATTGGCAGTGGCCTGTTTATCTAGGGCCATGGTCACAGTGGCTGATAGTTCATTAATGGTTTGAGTTGTCTGCACAGTGGTGGAAAGTGCAAGGGCCGAGGCGGTAACTGAAGTA
>NW_024434938.1:0-34582 GCF_017639785.1 Mesocricetus auratus | reverse complement strand
TGTGATTCTTTTTTTATTAATATTTTTTTTATTTTCCATTTTAAATTTAGATAAGAAACAAGGTTGCTTCACAAGTCAGTACGAGGTCCCTCTCCCTTCCCTCCCCTCCTCCGTGCCCTCCCCATCCCCCGTTATCCCCTCATTCCCCCAGGGAGGGTGAGGCCCTCCATGGGGGTGTCCATAGTCTGTCATTTCATATAGGGCAGGGCCTAGACCCTTCCCCAAGAGTTCAGGGTGAGAGTGCACCTCACATTGTTCTATGGGAGTCCAGAGACCGTGTGTATACTTGGGATGGGTACTGATCTGCTGTCCAAGGCTCAATAGATTACCTAGGCCTCCTCACTGACACCCAGATTCAGGGGGTCTTGATCAGTCCCATGCTGGATTCCCAGGCTGATGCCTGGGATTCAAGAGTTAACCTTTGTCTGGTCAGCTGTTTCTGGGGATTCAACCAGCCCAGTCTTAATCCCTTTGATCATCAGTCCTCCCTCTCTGATACTGGCTTTCTTGAGTTCAGCTCAGTACTTAACCAGCCAGTAAATGAAGTTTCTGTTTCCCAGACTCTCTGGCCATAGGATTGTAGGCTGGCACTCCCCAGATCTATGTCTAAAATCCATATATGAGAGAGTACATGCCATGTTTCTCTTTTTGTGACTGGGTTACCTCACTCAGGATGGTTTCTTCTAGTGTCATCCATTTGCCTGCGAATCTCATGATTCCATTATTTTTTCTGCTGAATAGTACTCCATTGTGTAGATGTACCACATTTTCTCTATCCACTCTTCAGGTGAGGGACATCTAGGTTGCTTCCAAGTTCTGGCTATTACAAATAAAGCTGCTATGAACATAGTGGAACAGACATCTTTGTTATATGAATGGGCATCTTTTGGATATATGCCTAAGAGTGCAGTTGCTGGGTCTTGTGGTAGGTTTATTCCCATTTTTCTGAGGAATCTCCATACTGCTTTCCAAAGTGGCTGAACCAGTTGGCACTCCCACCAGCAATGGAGGAGTGTCCCCCTTTCACCACATCCTCTCCAGCATAAATTGTCATTGGTGTTTTTGATTTTAGCCATTCTGACAGGAGTGAGATGGTATCTCAGAGTTGCTTTGATTTGCATTTCCCGGATGGCTAAGGATGTTGAGCACTTTCTCAAGTGCCTCTCAGCCATTTTAGACTCCTCTATTGAAAACTCTCTATTTAGTTCTGCAGCCCACTTCTTAATTGGGTCCTTTGCTGTTTTGGAGACTTGCTTCTTGAGTTCTTTGTAAATTTTGGAGATCAACCCTCTGTCAGATGTGGGATTAGTGAATATTTTTCCCATTCTGTGGGCTGCCTTTTTGTCTTGCTGACTGTGTCCTTTGCCTTACAGAAGCTTCTCAGTTTCAGTAGGTCCCATTTATTAATTGTTGATCTCACTGTCTGTGCTACTGGTGTTATGTTCAGGAAGCTGTCTCCTGTACCAATTCGTTCAAGGGTACCACCCACTTTCTCTTCTAAGAGGTTCAGTGTGGCTGGATTTATGTTGAGGTCTTTGATCCATTTGGACTTAAGTTTTGTGCATGGCGATAAACATGGATCGATCTGCATTCTTCTACATGCCAGTCTCCAATTATGCCAGCACCATTTGTTGAAGATGCTTTCTTTATTCCATTGTATATTTTTAGCTTCTTTGTCAAAGATCAGATGTTCGTACGTGTGTGGGTTAATACCCGGATTTTCAATTCGATTCCATTGGTCTGCCTGTCTATTTTTGTGCCAATACCAAGCTGTTTTCAGGACTATAGCTCTATAATAGAGCTTGAGGTCAGGGATAGTGATGCCTCCGGACGTTGCCTTGTTGAACAGGGTTGTTTTGGCTATCCTGGGTCTTTTGTTTTTCCATACAAAATTGATTATTGTTCTTTCAAGGTCTGTGAAGAATTGTGCTGGGATTTTAATGGGGATAGCATTGAATCTGTAGATTGCTTTTGGCAGGATTGCCATTTTTACTACATTGATCCTACCTATCCAAGAGCATGGGAGATCTTTCCATTTTCTGAGGGCTTCTTTAATTTCTTTCTTTAAAGATTCAAAGTTCTTACGATACAGGTCTTTCACTTGTTTGGTTAGCGTTACCCCAAGGTATTTTATGTTGTTTGTGGCAATTGTAAAGGGTGATGTTTCTCTGATTTCTCTTTCAGCCCTTTTATCATCTGTATATAGTAGGGCTACTGACTTTCTTGAGTTGATCTTGTAACCTGCCACTTTGCTGAAGGTGTTAATCAGCTGTAAGAGTTCCCTGGTAGAGTTCTTTGGGTCATTGATGTAAACTATCATATCGTCTGCAAACAGTGAAAGTTTGACCTCTTCCTTCCCAATTTGTATCCCCTTGATCCCCCTTTGTTGTCGTATGGCAATAGCTAGAACTTCAAGTACCATGTTGAAAAGGTATGGAGAGAGTGGACAGCCTTGTTTTGTTCCTGATTTTAGAGGAATTGCGTTGAGTTTCTGTCCATTTAGTTTGATGTTGGCTGTTGGTTTACTGTATATGGCTTTTATTATGTTTAAGTATGTCCCTGTTATCCCAGATCTCTCCAAGACCTTTATCATGAAGGGGTGTTGGATTTTGTCAAAGGCTTTTTCAGCATCTAGTGAGATGATCATGTGATTTTTGTTTTTCAGCTTGTTTATATGGTGGATTACGTTGATGGATTTTCGTATGTTGAACCATCCCTGCATCCCTGGGATGAAACCTACTTGATCGTGGTGAATGATTGTTTTGATGTGTTCTTGGATCCGATTTGCCAGTATTTTATTGAGTATTTTTGCATCAATGTTCATGAGGGATATTGGTCTGAAGTTCTCTTTCTTGGTTGTATCTTTGTGTGGCTTGGGGATCAAGGTTATTGAAGCCTCATAGAAAGAGTTTGGCAAAGACCCTTCTGCTTCTATTGTGTGGAACACTTTGAGAAGAATTGGTATAAGCTGTTCTTTGAATTTGTGGTAGAATTCTGCACTGAGGCCATCTGGACCTGGACTTTTTTGGTTGGGAGACTTTTGATGACAGCTTCTATTTCCATAGGGGTTATAGGTCTATTTAAATTGCTTATCTGTTCTTGATTTAGTTTTGGCAAATGATAGCTGTCCAGGAAGTCATCCATTTCCTTTAAATTTTCGAATTTTGTGGAGTACAGGTTTTCAAAGTATGACCTAATGATTCTCTGGATTTCCTCAGAGTCTGTTGTTATGTCCCCCTTTTCATTTCTGATTTTGTTAATTTGCGTGTTCACTCTCTGCTGTTTGGTAAGTTTGGACAAAGGTTTGTCTATCTTGTTGATTTTCTCAAAGAACCAACTCTTCGTTGCATTGATTCTTTGTATTGTTTTCCTGGTTTCTACTTTGTTGATTTCAGCCCTCAATTTGATTATTTCCTGGCGTCTACTCCTCCTGGGAGAGTTTGCTTCTTTGTGTTCTAGAGCTTTTAGCTGTGATGTTAATTCTCTGGTATAACTGTTTTCCTGTTTCTTCATGTGAGCACTTAGTGCTATGAACTTCCCCGTAGCACTGCTTTCAAAGTGTCCCATAGGTTTGGGTATGTTGTGTCTTCATTCTCATTGAATTCGAGGAAGTCTTTAATTTCTTTTTATTTCCTCTTTGACCCAGGGATGGTGCAGTTGAGCATTATTCAATTTCCATGAGTTTGTAGGTTTTCTGCAATTTGTGTTGTTGTTGAATTCTAATTTTAAGGCATGGTGGTCTGATAAGATGCATGGAGTTATTCCAATTTTTTTGTAGCTGCTGAGGTTTGATATGTTGCCAAGTATGTGGTCGATTTTTGAGAAGGTTCCATGTGGTGGTGAGAAGAAGGTATATTCTTTTTTATGTGGATGAAATTTTCTATAGATATCTGTTAATCCCAGTTGGGTCATTACTTCTATTAGACCCTTTGCTTCTTTGTTGAGTTTCTGTCTGGTATTCTTGTCTAGTGGTGAGAGTGGTGTGTTGAAATCTCCCACTATAACTGTGTGGGGCTTTAGATGAGATTTAAGTTCTAATCATGTTTCTTTAACGAATGTGGATGCCTTTGTATTGGGGGCATAGATGCTCAGGATAGACACTTCATCTTGGTGGGTTTCACCTGTGATGAGTATGTAATGACCTCCTTCATCTCTTTTGATTGATTTTATTTTAAAGTCTAGTTTGTTAGATATTAGGATTGCTACCCCTGCTTGTTTCTTGGGTCCATTTGATTGAAAAATTTTTTCCCAAACTTTAACTCTCAAGTAATGTCTGTCTTTGAAGGTGAGGTGTGTTTCTTGTACAAGACGGTGTTGTATCCTTAGTATTCAAGACGTTACGCTTATAGATTCTCACATAGTGTTACATCATTAACTTTCAATTAGGTACACATGTAGTATCTCACACATCGTTGTATCGTTAGTTTTCAATATGGTACACGTTTAGAATCTCACAGAATTTTCTTTCACTAGTTTTCAAGAATTTACACTTGTTGATTCTTAGAGAGTGTTGTAATATTAGTTCTTCAAAAGTGACTAATATACTGAGTTTCTTACACAGAGTTATTTAGTTAGTTTTCAAGATGATATGCTTTTAGTTTAAAACAGAATTGTATCGAATATAGATTCTCACACAATGCTGAATCGTTTGCTTTCACGATGTTACTCAAGTATTTTTTCCACAAAGCGTTGTTTCATTTGTTTTCAATAAGGTACACATATTGATATGAAGGCAGCTTTGTATCATTAATTTTCAAGAAGTTATTCATGTAGTTTCTCACACAGTGTTGCATTGTTAGTTTTCAAGAAGTTACACGTGTAGATTCTCAAACAGTGTTGAGTCCTTTATTTTAAAGCATTACGCATATAGATTCAATTACAGGGTTGTAAAGTTACTTTTCAATAAGACAGACTTGTAGATTTTCACACAGTGTTGTATCATTACTTTTCCATAAATTACACGTGCAGATTCTCAGACTGTGCTGTTAGTTAATTTTCAAAAAGTTACAAATGTAGCTTCTCACACAGTTTTGTATCTTTAGTTTTCCAAAAGTTACACGTGTAGATTCTCAGATAGTGTTGAGTCATTTATTTCCAAGGAGTGACGCATATAGATTCAAACACAGTGTTGTATCTATAATTTTCAATATGTTACATGTGAGGATTCTCAGACCATGTTGTCTCCAGAAGTTACTAATGTAGTTTCTCTCACAGAGTTATTTTGTTAGTTTTCAAGATATTAAGAATTCAGTTTAGAACTCAGGATTGTATCGTTAAATTTCAAGAAGTTACATAGATAGATAGTCACATAGTGTTGTATCGTTTGTTTTTAAGAAGTTACACATGTAGATATTCTCACAGTATTGTCTCGTTAATTTTCAAGATGTTATGCGATATAGTTATTCAAACATTGTTGGGTTGTTAATTTTTTAAGTTACAGGTGCAGATTCTCACACTGTGTTTTATCGTTAGTTATTAAGAAGTTACGTATGTAGATTCTCACTCAGTGTTGAATCGTTAGTTTTCAAGATGTTACTAATACAGTGTCCATTATTTTCAAGAAGTTTAGCATATAGATTCAAACACAAAGTTGTATCTTTAGTTTTGAATAAGATGCACTCGTAGTTTCTCAGACAGTGTTTTATCATTAGTTTTCAACAAGTTAAACATGTAGATTCTCACAAAGTGTTGTATCGTTTGTTTTCAAGAAGTTACATTTGTAGATTCCCACAACGGGTTGTGTGGTTAGTTTGTAGAGTCTCACACAGATTTATTTCATTAGTTTTCAAAAGATATGCGTGTAGTTTCTCAGACAGCGTTGTATGGTTAGTTTTCAAGAAGTTATGCTTATAGATTCTCTCCTAGTGTAGTATCGTTAGTTTTCCAGAAGTTATGCATGAAGTTTCTCCCACAGTGTTGTATGGTTAGTTTTCAAGAAGTAACACTTGTAGATTCTCCCACAGTGTTGTACCATTTGTTTTCAATAAGTTACTAATGTAATTTCTCACACAGAGTTATTTCACTAGTTTTCAAGAAGTTATATATGGAGATTCCCACACAGTCTTTTATCGTTAGTTTCAAAACCTAACTCCTTGAAAACTAATCATACAACAATTTCTTGAGAATCTAAACCTGTGAGAATCTATAAGCGTAACTTCTTGAAAACTAACGATACAACACTGCCTGTGAATCTACACCTGTAACTTATTGAAAACTAAAGATACAACTCTGTGTGAGAAACTACATGTATATCTTACTGAAAAGTAACTACACAACCCAGTTTTTGTTTCTATATGTGTAACTTCTTGAAAATAAAGGACTCAACACTGTCTGAGTATCTACACGTTTAACTTCTTGAAAATCTAACGATATAACACTGTCTGAGAATCTACAGGTGTAACTTATTGAAAACTAATGATACAACACTGTGTGAGAATCTACATGAATAACTTATTGAAAACTAACGATACAACACAGAGTTAGAATGCTACATACCTAAGTTCTTGAAAACTAACTATTCAAATCTGCTGCACATCTATACAGGTAACGTGTTGAAAAAAAGTAACTCCACTTTGTGAAACTTACATGAGTAACATCTGAAAACAAACAATACAACACTGTTTGAGATAATCTACATGCGTAACATCTTCGAAAACTAACGATTACAACACTGTGTAAAGAATCTACATATGTAACTTCTTTAAAACAGGTGATACAACTAAATATGCAGTGAGTATGAAAACTATGTGCATAACTTCTTGAAAACTAACGATACAGCACTGTGTGAGAATCTATCTATGAAACTTCTTGAAATCTAACGATACAACTCAGAAATCTAAACTGAATGCATAACTTCTAGAAAACTATAGAAATAACTCTGTGTGAGAAACTACATTAGTAACTACTGGAAAATTAACGATACAACACTGTCTGAGAATCTACACGTGTAACTGATTGAAAATTAACGTTACAACACTGGGTGAGAATCTACAGTTTAACATATTGAAAATTAACGATACAACACTGTTTGGAATCTGCACGTGCATCTTACTGAAAAGTAACGATACAACATTGTGTTTTAATATATATGTGTAACTTCTTGAAAATAAAGAACACAACACTGTCTGAGAATCTAAACTTGTAACTGATTGAAAAGTAAAGTTACAACACTATGTGACTATCTACTCGTGTTACATATTGAAAACAAATGATACAACACTGTCTGAGAATCTACACGCGAAAAAAACTAACAATACATCACTATGTGAGAATCTACATGTGTAAGCACTTAAAAAATTACGATACAACATTATCTGAGAAATTACATATATATCATTTTGAAAAGTAACGATACAATACTGTGTTTGAATCTTTATGTGTATCTACTTGAAAATAAAGGACACAACACTGTCTGAGAATCTATACATGTAACTTATTGAAAATTAAAGATACAACACTGTGTGTGAATCTACATGTGTAACGTATTGAAAACTAACCATACAACACTGTGTGAGAATTTGTAAGTGTAACTTCTTGAAAACTAATGATATAATGTAGGAGTGAACCCCACAAAGCCTTCTGCCCATGAAGGCAGAGACACGTAAACTGACACAGGTAGATATAAAAGAAAGTGAAATAGAAGGAACCCCCCTTTTTCTCCTGGAAGCCAGCCAGGCTTCTAACTCCTGGTCTGTGTGACGCTCTCTCTCTCTCTTTCTCTCTAGTAAATAAATATATTGTTTTCCATATATAGAATCTAATACCATTATATCTCGTGGCAGAAGTGGTTTGGAATTACAGCAGGCATCCCGAGGTGAGTGCTAATCGCCATTCCAGCCTCCTGGCCACAGCTACCTTGTGCGTGCTCTCTCCCTCCCGTTTCTCCTGAATTCCATTTCTCACATCTTCTGCTGCCTGCTCTGGATCCTGGGGTGGGACGCTGCAAAAAACTCCCCACCACCGCTTCCTGCGAGTACCGCCCTCACAGGGTGGCAGCCGCCGTGCTGGCATCTGGCCACCACTCATGTCGCCTCACCACAGTGTTTGGAGTCGCTGCCGTTGCTGCCTGCCACTGCTGCCAAGGCTGCCAAGAGGACAGCGTTCCCCAACATGGCACTATGGCCATCTCCTGCCTACCCACCCTGGCACCCGCCTGATTCCCTTGCCCAGTTGGTTCTGCCTTCCACCTCCTTGGTAGTTACCAGAGCCACTGCGAGCTCTACTGCTGTGCAGTGAATCCACATTCTCAAATCTGTTCGTTATGTTTTCACAGGTTCCATGGGGAGAATCCCATTTTCTGCGGAGAAGTGGTGTTTGCCAACTTCTGGCCACGCGCAGTAACTACAGGTATTTTAATCTGAGACAATACAAAAGGTGATTTTTCCAATTTAGGAATCACCAATTGGTGGTAAGACCATCTAATTATAACATGGCAGGTAATTTAGCACTGCAGGATTTTAGAGATTTTGTTACCAATGTGATGGATTATGTAGTAAAGACAATTATGATATTTTTCATACGTATATGTGTGCCATGCTTGTCATTAGTGTATTAATACATGTAATCACATGGAAGAAACATGAGCTTATGATTCGAAAATTAGAGTCGAAAGTTCAGGACAAAGGTGATTTAGTTACCAAAACAGATAATTTGGAATTTGATCTGAACAATCTTCGAGGCACAGTTAATTCAATGTCTACTGCATTTATGAGTAAGACTGAGTCTAACCAGCTGGAACTTTCCAAATTAGCAGAGTCAATCCAAAAATTAGAATCAAAAATTCAGAAACCAGTGGATTTAGTTACATTAAAAAATGTCTACTGTATTTATGGTTAAGACTGAGTCTAACCAGGTGGAACTTTCCAAATTAGCAGAGTCAATTCAAAAGTAAAAGTCAAAAATTCAGGAAAAAGTGCATTTGGTTAAATTTGACCAGGACAACCTTTGAGACACATTCAATTCAATGTCCACTACATTTAGGGCTAAGATGGAGTCTAGCCAGGAGGAATTTTTAAAATTAGCGGGGTCAATTCAATCTATGTCTTACAATAATTGCAATCTAGCAGACCGAATGTGTTTTCTGGAAGGAAAAATAGATGCCTTTGTAGTTTTTAGGGAAGATGGTCTGAAAAGCTTGGAATCACATTTAACAGAACAGTCCAAAGACTTAAAACTATCTTTAACGCAGAAAATCCAAGAACTTAATGAACAATCCAAGGTCTTGGAACACTTTTTAGTAGAGGAAATCCAAGATCTCAATGAACAGTCTAAAGACTTGGAACAATTTTTAACGCAGAAAATCCGAGACCTAAAGTATGACATGGTTGCAAAATTTCAATCTTTAGAAGATACATCCTCTGAAACATCAGATGTTGAGTCAACAGATGCTAGGCTACCAGGAAATAAATGAAATATGGCTATTAGACAAACTAAGGTGGCCTTTCCAATAACCATGGTAGAAAGGCCAACATCACGGAGGAACCAATCTGGTTCCACTACACATAAATGGGAACCTAATTCCATGAAAGAAATGAAAGCTATAATACAAGAGAAAATGTTTTTTGGGGTCAACAGCCCTTATGTAAAACAATTACTAAACACATGGGCTACTACCAATAATATAACTCCCTCAGATTGGAATGATTTAATATCTGCAGTGCTGGATCAGTCTTCCCAAATACAGTGGAAAGCTTTGTAGAGACAGGAAGCCAAGGCCCTTGAACTTCAAGGTTTGAAGGATGGCTTTGAAGCTTCTGAAAGTAAGATTATTGGGGAGAAGCAATTTTCTGACCCGCAGGTCCAAGCTGGTTATGATGAGCATACATTTGATTTATGCAAAACAGCAGCACTAAATGCTTTGGATAAGGTTCATGAATCAAGGGAAAGTGTTGAATCATATTCAAAAGTGATACAGGGAATGAGAGAAAGATTCTCTGAATACTTACTAAGATTACCCAGAGCAGAAGATTTACAAATAACTGACCTTAATATTAGGTGACTTCTTACAGAATCTTTGGTTTATGAGAATCCAAACCCACATTACAAACAGATACTGTGGCCATTAAAGGTAAGATAAGCACCATTGGAAGAATGGGTCTTATATAAAACTAATGTTGAGTATGACAATCCAGAGGCAGGAACCTGGATAGGAGAAGCCATTTCTAAAGGGTTTAGGAGGAATCAGGATGAAAAATGGCCTACCCAAGAGGAGATACCAAATTGGGTTGGGGAAGCAATCTTTAGAAGTTTCAAAAGACATCGAAACTTCAGATGTTTAAATTGTGGTAAAATAGGACATCTGAGTAGGAACTGTAGACAACGCATTCCTAGAAATAATGCTTCTCCCAGAAATGAGTCAAACAGAAGGACTCAGCCTCCTGGTCTCTGCAGGAAATGTGGAAAGGGTAAACATTGGACTGACGAATGCTAGTCCACAAGAGATAAGTAAGGTAGACCTTTACAGCATGAAAACACGAATCGGGGCCTCAAACAGGCCCCACAAAGAAAGATTATCTGGTCATTCCAAGTACAATGAAGGACAGCCTCTCCCAGGACAATTAGAAGATCCACTGGATAATACATTAGCTCCAGAGAATGAAGCAATTATATCAGGAGGAGATACAAAACATATATATTGGCAAACTTCTATACGATATCATAGACCCAAGTTACCAGTTAAAGTAAATAATATGTTGATTACTGGCATTTTAGACACAGGAAGTGACATCATCATCAATAATCAGAAGTCCTGGCACCCAAATTGGGCTTTAAAAGATGTTAACGTTCAATATTTAGGGATTGCAACACTATCTGAAGTAAAACAGAGCATTAGATGGATTGACTTTATTGGGCCAGAAGGACAGATAGGAAGGTTAAAGCCATATGTGGCAGATATTGTTATAAAACTCTGGGGTCATGATCTATTACAGCAATGGATTACAAAGATTAACATTCCTTCTGTATCAGCTAGGCATTATAGACAAGCTCTTGATTGTAGAAAGAATATAGTAAGACAGTACAGAAAACAGATGCCAAATGTACAGGCTGTACAGAAGCAGGGTGTTAGTGCCAAACCTACAGAGCTACCAAATCTCTACACTTAAAATGGCTGACAGATGAACCTGTCTGGGTGGGTCAATGGCCTATCAGATCTGAGAAGTTAGAGGCTTTGGAGAAGTTAGTTCAGGAACAGCTAGATGCTGGACACATTGAGGAATCATCTAGTGCATGGAATTCACCTGTTTTTGTTGTCAAGAAGTCTGGTAAGTGGAGAATGGTTATTGATCTTAGAGCCATCAACAAGGTAATTCAACCTATGGAGTCCCTACAACCTGGGATGCTGTTACATTCTCTAATTCCTAAGGATTGGCCAATCATAGTTATAGACTTAAAAGATTGCTTCTTCACCATACCGTTACAAGAAAATGACAGAGAAAAGTTCACCTTCACGGTACCTACCTATAATAATTCAAGTTAGGTAGAGAGATTCTAGTGGAAGGTACTACCTCAAGGTATGTTAAACAGCTCAATTTTGTGTCAATATTTTGTGAATAAACCTGTAGAAATAATTTATAAAATATTTACACATTCGTTAATATATCATTATATGGATGACATATTGTCTGATTCAAATAAGGATAGTTTGGAAAAGATGTTTGAAGCAGTAAAGGAAACTTTGCCTCGCTGGGGATTACAAATTGCCCCATAAAAAATACAAAGAGGAGATTCTGTTAACTATTTAAGTTATAAAATAGATGATCAGAAAATTAGACTGCAGAAAGCACAGATCAGAAGAGATCGTTATCATACCCTTAATGATCTTCAAAAATTATTATGGGAAATCTCTCAATTACAGACAATTATCGGTGTAGAAGGGCATGATTTAAAACACCTGAAAATGGCTTTAAAAGGAGATAAAGAACTAAACAGCCCACGAGTACTATCAGCTGAGCCTGAAAAACAATTAGAATGGGTAGAAAAGAGAATATGAGAAACACAGGTAGACCGTGTGGATCCAAAACTGGACGGTATTCTGGTTATTTTACCATCTAGAGAATACCCATGAGGAATATTAATGCAGAGGGAAGACACCATACTAGAATGGGTATTTCTGCCACAAAAACAGAATATAAAATTGAAAACGTATATAGAAAAATCTCTGATTTGATATTAAAAGGTAAGTTAACCAGCTGAAATTATTCTACCTTTAACAAATGATGAAATTTCCTCCTTATGGAAGGATAATGAGTATTGGCAAATAGCTTGCAGTGACTTCTTGGGAATTATTAGTAATAACTATCCCAAAACAGAGAGAATCAAAATCATAAAGAAAACAATTTGGATTATTCCACGTATCTTGAGACAAACACCTATTTCTGGAGTTCTTTCCTTCTACACAGATGCAAACAAATCAGGTAAGGAAGGGTATAAATCAGGAAATATAAGTAAAGTAGTTCAAAGCCCTTACAACTCCATACAAAAGGCAGAGTTATATGCCATAATCATGTTACTTAAAGACTTTACAACGCCTCTCAATATAGTCACGGATTCTCAGTATGCAGAAATAGATGTCTTGCACTTTGAGACTGCAGAATTTGTTCCTGATAGTACAGAATTAACCTCATTATTTAAATATTACAGGAAACCATCAGAAACTGGACTCATCCTATATATATACATCAGATCCCATACAAGTCTGCCAGTTCCTCTGGCACAAGGCAATGATGAAACTGATAGTTTATTAGTAGGTAATGTGTCAGAAGCTTCAGAATTTCTTAAGATACATCATGTTAACAACAAATGCTTAAAGAAGAATTTTTCTATCACCTGACAACAAGCCAAAGAAATAGTAAAAAATTACCCCAGTTGCTCATTCTACAATCAAACTCCATTATCAGCAGGTTGTAATCCTAAAGGTATTCACAGAAATGAACTTTTGCAAATTGATGTATTTTACTTCCCAGAATTTTACAGTTTAAAATACATACACCATAAAATAAACACATTCTCAGGATTCCAATGGGCTACTGCCCTCAGCTCTGAAAAGGCTGACTCTGTTATTACACACCTCTTAGAGATGATGGCTGTTATGGGTATACCTAAAATGATAAAAACTGACAATGCTCCAGCATATGTCTCCAGTAAATTGGAACAATTTTTCAAATATTATAATATAAAACATGTAACTGGTATATCTTCCAATCCCACAGGACAAGCAGTGATTGAAAGATCTAACTGAACCATAAAATAGATGTTTCATAAACAGCCAGGGAGAACAGAAAACGTCTCAGGAGGAGGAAGATGACGGCTCATCTACAAGGTCTGCTATGTATAAGGAGACCTCATTAAAGGAAAGAGACATATTCTGTTTGTGTCTTTACAGGAAAATTAGTTCTGAACAGTGAAAAAATACTAGGTATATGGACTGTCATCTGTGTATATTTGATTCTTTTCTAAAACTCTAACCGCTTTATGTGTATTATCTTCCTTAGGGTCGCCTTTCCCAGTATTCATACACATGAAATTTAAAAATTTCTGTGTTAACATTAATATTTCAGTTTTCCAGAGTAAAAGGGATTTCTTGACAACGATCTTCAACTGCTTCAGAAAGAGAATGTGGATTCACTTACCTGACACTGCCTGATTTGACTGAATACATCTAAACTGCCCCACATCATCGACCCCACCTGAAAAGCACCATCCTGAAACCAGCTTGGAACTTCATGACTCGACACGTTGTCAGGCCAAGGAACTGATACAGTGCATCTTCTACAATCTGATCAGAGCTTCAGACAAGAGCTTCAATCAAAATCAGAAATCTAATCCAGAACTTCAGTCAAGCCTCTCCTGCAAAACAGAGACTAATTGGCCTACTTAAGATTCTTGTTACTCTAACAATTTCTTCCCACGGGTCCACATGATTGTCATCGTCCCACTTCAGGAGGAAGTAAATTTGAGAATTTCACGTTCCTTCTCCCTACTATTGATATTAGAGGATAGTTTACACTGTCAGTGTTAATATACAATTTTTTAGGGTTGGGATTGGAAGGAGGTGTTCAGAGTTAAGCATCCTTTTCAGATAAGTTTAGAATTTATGTGGAATGGATATGTTTAGCTTAGGATAAGTAGGTTTTTACTTAATTATCACCCTCTATGTATATATGTTGTATATGTTTGAGTTTGTATCAAATTTAAATCTTCTATTTAGACTAAAAGGGTAATTGTAGGAGTGAACCCCACAAATCTATCCAACCATGAGGGCAGAGAACTGTAAACTGACACAGGTAGATATAAAAGGAAGTGAAAGAAGAAGGAACCTCACTTTTCTCCTGGAAGCTAGCCATGCTTCCAACTCCTGGTCTGTGCGACTCTCTCTCTCTCTGGTAAATAAATATATTGTTTTCATATATAGCATGGAATATCATTATAATATAACACACTGTGAGAAACTACATGCGTAACTAATTGAATACTAATGATGCAAAGATTCATGCACATCTATACTTGTAACTTATTGAAAACAAAGGAAAAAACACTTTAAGGTAAACTACATGAGTAACATCTTGAAAACAAATGATACAACATTGTTTGAGAATCAACATTCGTAACTTATTGAAAACTATCGATACAACACTGTGTGAGAATCTATAAGTGTAATTTCTTGAAAACTAATGAAACAACACTATCTTGAAAATCTACACGTGTAAATTATTGAATAGTGACACAACACTATCTGACAATCTACACGTGTTTCTAATTGAAAACTACAGATACAACATTGTCTGAGCATCAACACGTGTAACTTATTGAAAACTAATGGTAAAACACTGTGTGAGAAACTACACGTGTACCTTATTGAAGTAGTGATACAACCCCGTGTTTGATTCTATATGCATAAGTACTTGAAAATAAAGGATTCAACACTCAGAATCTACTCGTGTAACTTCTTGAAAACTAAAGAAGCAAAACTGTGAGACAATCTACACATGTAAATTCTAGGAAAATAACGATACAACACTGAGTGAGAAACTACATGTGTAACTACTTGAAAACTAATGAAAACTAACAAAACAACACTGTCTGAGAATCTACATGTGTATCTTATTGAAAAGTAATGATACAACACTGTGTTTGAACCTATATGCATAACTTCTTGACAATTAAGGATACAATACTGTCTGAGAATCTATACGTGAAACTTATTAAAAAGTAAAGATACAAAATTGTGTGAGAATCTACACATATAACGAATTCAAAACTAATGAAAGAACACTGTGTGAGAATCTATAAGCATAACTACTTGAAAACTAATGATACAACAGTTTCTTGAGAATCTACACATATAACTTCTTGAAAACTAATGATGCAACACTGTGTGAGAATGTACATGTGTAACTTCTTGAAAACTAAAGATACAACACTGTGTGAAAATCTTTATCACAAATGTATTGAAAACTATCGATACAGTACTGTGTGAGAATCTATGTATGTATCTTCTTGAAATCTAAAGATGCAACACTGAGTTCTTAATTGAATGTATAACTTCTTGAAAAATAACGATACAACACTGTGTGAGGATCCCCATCTGTAACATATTGAAAACTAACGATACAACACAGAGTGAGAATCTATACATGTAAGTTCTGGGAAACTAACGATACAGCATTGTGTGAGAATCTTTCTACATATCTTCTTAAATTAACTTCTTGAAAACTCATGATGCAACAGTGTGAGAGAATCCACATGTATAATTTCTTAAAAACAAAAGTTACAACACTGTGTGAGTATCTATGTATGTAATTTATTGAAAACTAACGATACAGCACTGTGTGAAAATCTATCTATATAACTTCTTGAAATCTAACGACACAAATCTGGGTTCTAAAGCGAATGCATAACTTCTCTAAAACTAACGAAATAACTCTGTGTGAGAAACTATATTAGTAACTTCTGGAAAACTAATGATATAACACTGTCTGAGAATCTATATGTAACTTTTTAAAATTAATGACACAACACTGTGTGAGATTATACACGTGTAACTTATTGAAAATCAACGATACAACATTGTCTGAGAATCTACATTTTTATCATATTGAAAAATAACGATACAACAATGTGTGTAGATCTATAACTGTAACTTCTTGAAAACTAACAATACAAAATTTTCTGAGAATCTACACGTGTAACTAATTGAAAATTAATGATACAACACTGTCTGAGGATCTACACATGTAACTTATTCAAAATTAACCATACAACACTGGGTGAAAATCTATACGTGTAACCTATTGAAAATTATCGATACAACACTGTATGAAAATCTACAGGTGAAAATATTGAAAATAAACGATACAACACTGAGAATCTACACGTGTAACTAATTGAAAGTTAACGAAACAACAGTGTCTGAGAATCTACATGTGTAACTAATTTAAAATTAACATTACAACAGATTATGAGAAACTACATGGATATCTTATTGAAAAGTAACGATACTGCCTTGTGTTTGAATCTATGTGCATAAAATCATGGATATAAAGGACTCAACACGGTCTGAGAATCTACACGTATAACTTCTTGAAACCTAAGAATACAACAGTGTGTGAGAATCTACATGTGTAACTTCTGGAGAACTATCAATACAACACAGTTTGAGCAACTACATACATAACTTCATGAAAATTAACGATACAAAGTTGCCTGCACATCTATACGTGCAACTTATTGAAAACAATGGAAACAACACTTGAGGGATACTACGCAACATCTTGAAAACAAAAGATACAACATTGTGTCAGAATCTATTGAGGTAACTTATTGAAATCTAACGATACAACACTGAGTTCTAAACCGAATGCATACCTTCTTGAAAACTAATGATACAACACTGTGTGAGAATACAAACGTGTAACAAATTGAAAATTAACGAAACAACACTATCTGAGAATCTACACGTGTAACTTATTGAAAACTAACAGTAATACACTGAGTGTATATAAGTATGTTCTTGCAAACTAAAGATACACAACTGTGAGAGAATCTACACGTATAACTAATTGAAAATTAACGAAACAACACTGTCTGGGAATCTACCCGTGTAATTCATTGAAAACTAATGATACAACACTGTGTGAGAAATTACACATGTATCTTATTGAAAGGTAACGATACAACACTGGGAGAGTATCTACATGTGTACCTTCTTAAAAACAAACGATACAACACTGTGTGAGTTTCTTTGTGTATAACTTCTTGAAAACTAATGATACAGCACTGTGTTGGAATCTATCTACATAACTTCTTGAAATCTAAAGATACAACTCTGAGTACTAAAGTGAATGCATAACTTCTTGAAAATTAACAAAATAACTGTATGTGAGAAAAAAACATTAGTAACTTCTGGAAAACTAATGATACAACACTGTGTGAGAAACTACAAGTGAGAAATTACAGTGTGAGAAACTAAAGTGTGAAAAATTGCAGTGTGAGAAACTACATGAGTAGCTGCTTGAAAGTTAACGATACAAAACTCCCTGCGCATCTGTACTCTTAAATTATTGTAAGCCAAGGAAAAACACTTTGTGGGAAACTATGTGAGTAACATCTTGAAAACAAATGATACAACATTGTATGAGAATCTATGTTCGTAACTTATTGAAAACTTATGATACAGCATTGTGTGATAATCTATATACATAACTTCTTGAATTCTAACGACACAACACTGAGTTCTAAACTGATTGTTTACATTCTTGAAAACTAACTGTACAACACTGTGAAAGAATCTACATGTTTAATTTCTTAAAAACAAACGATACAACATTGTGAGAATATCTATTTGTTTAACTTTTTGAAAATTAATGATACTGCACTATGTTCTAAAATGAATGAATAACTTCTTGAAAACTAACGATACAGCACTGTGTGAGAATCTATCTACATAACTTCTTGAAATCTAGCCATTCAACAACTCTGGGTTCTAAACTGAATGCATAACTTCTTGAAAACTAACGAAATATCTCTGTGTGAGAAACTACATTAGTAACTTCTGGAAAACTAAGGATACAACACTGTGTCAGATTCTATACCTATAAGTTATGGAAAATTAACGATACAACACTGTCTAAGAATCTACACGTGTAACTTAATGAAAACTAATGATACAGCACTGTATGAGAAACTGCATGTGTAACTACCACAGAACTAACGATACAACACTGTCTTAGAATCCACTCGTGTATCTTATTGAAAAGTAATTATACTATACTGTGTTTGAATCTATATACGTCAAAACTTGAAAATAAAGGACTCAACACTATCTGAGAATCTACAGGTGTAACTTCTTGAAACCTAAGGATACAACACTGTGTGAGACTTTACACGTGTAACTTCTTGAAAACTAGCAATACAACACTGTGAGAATCTACACGTGTATCATATTGAAGATTAGGTACACAACACTGTGTGAGAATCTACTAGTGTAACTTCTTGAAAACAACCGACACAACACTGTGTGAGAAACTTGTGTTTAATTCTTGAAAAATAATGAAACAACACTGTGTGAGAAAGTGTTTAATTTCTTGAAAAATAACGACACAACACTTTGTGAGAAATTACGTGTGTAACCTCTTGAACTCACGATAAAACCCAGTGTTAGAAAATTCATAAGTTAGTTCTTCATACAAATGGTACAACACTGTGTGAGAAACTACATGTATAACATCCTGAAAACTAACGTTACAATTCTGTGTGAGAATCTATATTTGTAACTTCTTGAATACTAACTACACAAAACTGAGTACGAATCCACACGCATAACTTTTTGAAAACTAACAAAATAATTCTGTGAAAGAACCTACATTAGAAACTATTTGAAAACTAACAATACAACTCTCTTTGACAAACTATGTGTGTAAATTCTTCAAAACTAACGATACAACAATATGTGAGAATGTACACATGTATCTTATTGAAAATTAATGATACAACACTCTGCAAGAATCTACACGTGTAAATTCTTGAAAACAAACGATATAACCGTGTGTGAGAATCAGCTTCTTTAAAACTAATGATGCAACACTGAGTTCGAAACTACACGCATAACTTCTTGAAAACTAATGAAATAACTCTGTGTGCAAATCTACACGTGTATCTTATTGAAAATTAACGATACAACACTAGGTGAGAATCTACACGTGTTTAATTCTTGAAAACTAACGAAAGAACTCTGTGTGAAAAACTACGTGTTTACCTTCTTGAAAACTAATGATATAACACTATGTGAGGAACAACGTGTTTAACTCCTTGAAACTAACGATACAACTCTGTGTGAGAATCTACAAGTGTAACTTCTTGCAAACAAACTATACAACTCAGTGTGAGAAACTACGTGTGTAACTTCTGGAAAACTAACGATACAACACTGTGTGAGAATCTATATTCGTTACTTTTAGTAAACTAATGATAGAAGACTGTGTGTGAATTTATGTGTGTAATTTCTTGAAAAGTAACGATACAACACTGTGTGAAAAACTACACTTGTATCTTATTTAAATTAATGATACAACACATAGTTTGAAACTACACACATAGCATCTTGAAAATTAAAGAAATAACTCTGAGTGAGAATCTACATGTCTATTTTATTGAAAATTAAAGATACAGCACTCTGTAAGGATCTACAGGTGTAACTTATTGAAAACTAACGATACAGTTCTGTGTGAGAATCTATATTTGAAACTTCTTGAAAACTAACAATACAACACTGAGTATGAAACTACACTCATAACTTCTTGAAAACTAACACAATAATTCTATGGGAGAACCTACATTAGGAACTTCTTGAATACTAACGATACAACATTTCGTGAGAATCTACAGGTGTATCTTATAGAAAATTAATGATACAACACTGTGTGAGAATCTACACGTGTAACTTCTTGAAAAGAAACGATACAACACTGATTAAGAAACTACATGTTTACTTTCATGAAAACTGACTATACAAGCCTGTGTGAGAATCTACATGTCTAACTTCTTGAAAACTAGCGATACAACTCTGTGTGACACTCTACATTCATATCTTATTGAAAATTAATGATACAACAATGTGTGAGAATCAACCTGTGTATCTTCTTGATAAGTAACGAAATAACACTGTGTTTGAATCTATATGCGTACCTCCTTGAAAATAAAGGACACAACACTGTCTGAGAATCTACACGTGAAACTTATTGACTATTAAAGCTACAACACTCTGTAAGAATCTATAAGCATAACTTGTTGAAAATTAAGGAAACAACACTGTGTTGAGAGTCTATATGCCTAACTTCTTGAAAACTAATGATATGACACTGTCTGACAATCAAAATGTGTATCTTATGGAAAAGTAACCATACAACAGTGTGTGAGAATCTATATACATAACTTCTACAGGTTTATCTTATTGAAAATTAAGAAACAAAACTGTCTGAGAATGTACATGCGTAACATATTGAAAACTAACAATACAACACTGTGTGAGAAACTACATGTGTATCTTATTGAAAAGTAAATATACAACACTGTGTTTGAATCTATAAACATAACCTCTTGAAAATAAAGGACTCAACACTGTCTTGAAAATGCACAAGTGTAACTTATTGAAAATTAATGATACAACACAGTGTGAGAAACTACATGCGTAACTTCTTGAAAACTAACAATCCAAATCTGCCTGTACATCTATTCGCTTAAGTTACTGAAAACAAAGGAAACAACACTTTGTGGGAAGCTACATGAGTAACATCTTGAAAACATACAATACAATATTGTGTGAGAATCTATATTTGTAACTTATTTAAAACTAACGATACACCTCTGTGTAAGAATCTATGTACATAACATCTTGAAATCTAAGGATACAACACTGAGTTCTATACTGAATGAATACCTTCTTGAAAACTAACCAAATAGCACAGTGTGAGAATCCACAAGTGTAACTTCTTGAAAACTAACGATACGACACTGTGAGAGAATCTACATGTGCAACTTCTTAAAAACAAACAATACAACACTGTGTGAATATCTATGTGTGTACCTTCTTGAAAACTAATGATACGATGCTGTGTGAGATTCTAAACGTGTACCTCATTTAAAACTAATGATACAAGACTTTGTGAGAAACTACATGTGTAACTTATAGAAAACTAACGATATAACACTGTGTGGGAATCTACACATGTAAAATCTTCAAAATTAGCCTTATAATCTTGTGTGAGAAACTATATTTTTAACTTCTTGGAAACTATCGATACAACACTGTGTGAGAATCTATAAGCGATACTTCTTGAAAACCATCAAGAAAACATGTGTGAGGAAATATATGCATAATTTGTTGAAAACTAACGATACAGTTCTGGAGTGATTCTATATGTTTACCTTATTGAAAACTAATGATACAACGCTGTGTGAAATTCTACACATGTAACTCATTGAAAACTAACGATACAACGCTGTATGAGATTCTACACGTGTAACTCTTTGGAAATTAAAGACACAACGCTGTGTGCAAATCTACAGTGTAACTTATTGAAAACAAAAGATACAACACTGTGTGAGTTTCTACATGTGTAACTTATTGAAAACTAACTATACAATGCTGTGTGAGATTCTACACATGTATCTTATTGAAAACTAACACTACAATGCTGTGTGATAATCTCCATGCGTATCTTATAGAAAACTAACGATAAAACGCTGTGTAAGAATCTACATGTGTAATTCATTGATAACTAACGATACAACAGTGTGTGAGAAGCTTTTGTGAAACTACTTGAAAACAAGGAATACAATATTGTGTGACAAATTACACATGTGAATTCCAGAAACTAAGGATGCCATACTGTGTGACGTTCTAAACGTGTATGTTTTTGAAAACTAACAGCAAAACTAACAGCAAAACTCTTTGTGAAAATCTAGATAAGAATCAACACTGTTTAAGTATCTACACGTGTACCATGTTGAAAACTAATAATACAACATTAATTAAAGAATATACCCGAGTAACTTCTGGGAAACTATTGACACAACACTTTGTCAGAAACTACATGCCTAGTTTCTTGAAAACTAACAATACAAACTGTGTGATAATCTTTAAGTATAACTACTTGAAAACTAGCGATACAAAACTGTATGAAACTACATGAGTAGCTTCTTGAAAACTAACGAAACAGCGTTGTTAGAGATTCTACACATGTACATTATTGCAAACTAATGATACAAGGCTGTGTGATTCTACACGTGTTCCTTATTGAAAACTAACGATACAACACTTTGTGAGAAACTACATGTGTAACTTATAGAAAACTAACTATATAACACTGTGTGGGAATCTACACATGTAAAATCTTCAAAATTAGCCTTATAACGTTGTGTGAGAAACTACATTTGTAACTTCTCAGAAACTATCGAAACAACACTGTGTGAGAACTACATGCGTAACTTGTTGAAAACTAACGAAACAAGTCTGTGTGAGAATCTATAAGTGATACTTCTTGAAAACCATCAATACAACATGTGTGAGGAACTATATGCATAATTTATTGAAAACTAAGGATACAATGCTGTGAGTGATTCTATACATGTACCTTATTGAAAACTAATGATATAACACTGTGTTAGATTCAACACGTGTACCTCATTGAAAACTAGCAATACAAGCTGTGTGAGAATCTACAGGTGCAACTTATTGAAAACTAATGCTATGTGTGATAATCTATACGTGTATCTTATTGAAAGCTAACGAGAGAATGCTTTGTGAGATTCAACACGTGTACCTTATTAAAAAAAAGATACAACGCTGTGTATATTCTACACGTGTACCTTATTGAAACCTAACAATAAAATTCTGTGTGAGAATCTACACGTGTAACTTCTTGAAAACTAATGATACAACACTGTGAGAAACTGCATTTGTAAGTTGTTGAAGACTAATGATTAAACCCTGTGTTGGAATCTACACGTGTAATCTATTGACAACTAACGATCCAACACTGTGTGAGAATCTTTAAGCATAAATTTTTGAAAAATAATGATACAACACTGCTTGAGAAACTACACGTGTAACTTCTTGAAAACAAATGATACAACACTGTGTGAGAATCTATAAGTGTAACTTGTTCTAAACTAACGATACAACGCTGAGAATCTTCACGTGTAACTTTTTGAAAATTAACGATACAACACTGTGTGATTATCTACAGTGTAACTTATTGAAAACTAACGACAAAATGGTGTGTGAGAAACTACATATGTAACTACTGCAATACTAACGATACAACACTGTCTTAGAATCTACACTCTGTTTGAATCTATATGTGTAACTTCTTGAAAATTATGTACACAAAACTGTCTGAGAATGTACACATGTAACATCTTGAAATCTAGTGATACAACACTGTGTGAAAATCTATAAGTGAAACTTATTAAAAACCAACGAAACAAAAATGTGTGAGAAACTACAAGTGTAACTGCTTGAAAACTAATGATAAAACACAGTGTGAGAAACTACATACGTAACTTCTGGGAAACTAATGATACAAAGCTGCCTGTACATTTAGACGTGTAACTTTTTGAAAACAATGGAAACAACACTTTGTAGGAAACTACGTGAGTAACATATTGAAAACAAACGATACAATATTGTGTGAGAATCTATATTTGTCTCTTATTGACAACTAATGATACAGCATTCTCTGAGAATCTATATACATATCTTCTTGGAATCTAACAATACAACACTGAGTTCTAAACTGAATGAATAACTTCTTGAAAACTAACAAAACTCCACTGTGTGAGAATACACACATATAACGTTTTGAAAACGAATGATACAACTCTGAGTGAGATTCTACGTATGTAAATTCTTGAAAACTTACGATACAACACAGTGTGAGAATCTTCACCTGTAACTTATAAAAATTAACGACAAAACAATGTTTGTGAAACTACATGTGTAACATCTTGAAATCTAACAATACAACATTGTGAGAGAATCTACATGAGCAGCATCTTAAATACAAACGATAAAACACTGTGTGAGTTTCTATGCGAGTATCTTCTTGAAAACGAACAATATAGCACTGTGTGAGAATCTATCTATGTAACTTCTTGAAATTTAACTATTAAACTCTGAGTTCTAAACTGAATGCATAACTTCTTGAAAACTAACGAAATAACTCTGTGTGAGAAACTACATTAGTAACTTCTGGAAGACTAACTATACAACACTGTCTGAGACTATACACGTGTAACTTATTGAAAATTAATGATACAAAACTGTGTGAAAATCTCCAAGTGTAACTTATTGAAAAGTAATTATACAACTCTGTGTGAGAATCTATAACCGTAACTTCTTGAAAACTATGGATACAAAACTGTCTTGATAGTCTACCGGTGTAACTCCTTGAAAACTAATGATACCACACTGTGTGAGAATCTATAAGCTTAACTTCTTGAAAACTAACGATACAACATTGTCTTAGTAGCTAAACTTGTAACTTAGTGAAAATTAATGATACAACAATGTGTGAGTTTTTTAAAATTAACGAAACAACACTGAGAATCTACTCGTGGAACTTATTGAAAACTAACTATAAAACTGTCTGTGAGAAAATACATGTGTAAGTTCTTGAAAATGATTGCTACAACACAGTGTGAGAAAATTCATGAGTAACTTCTTGAATACTAATAATACAAAGCTGCCTGCACATCTATACGTTTTACTTATTGAAATCAAATGAAACAACCCTTTGTGGGAAACTACTTTAGTAACACCTTGAAAACTAATGATACAGCACTGAGTGAGAAGCTACACGTGTAAGTTATAGAAAGTTAACGATAAAACTCTGTCTGAGAATCTACACGTGTAACTTATTCAAAATTAATGATACAACACTGTGTGAGTATCTACAAGTGTAACTATGTGAAAACTAACGATACAACTCTGTGTGAGAAACTACATGTGTAACTACTTGAAAACTAATGATGCAACACTGTCTGAGAATCTACATGTGAATCTTATTGAAAAGTAACGATACAACACTGCGTTTCTATCTATATGTGTAACTCCTTGAAAATAGAGAACACAATACTGACTGAGAATCTACAATTATATCTTTTTGAAAATTCAATATACAAACCTGTGTGAGAATCTACACGTGTAACCTATTGAAAATTATAGATACAACCCTGAAAATCTAGACATTAACTTATTGAAAACAAACGATACAAAACTGTGTGAGAAACTACACGTGTAACGTCTTGAGACCTAACTATACAAAGCTGCCTATACATCTATATGCGTAAGTTATTGAAAACAAAGGAATCAACACTTTTTGGGAAACTATATGAGTAACATCTTGAACACAAAAGATACAACATTGTGTGAGAATCTATATTAGTATCTTATTGAAAACTAATTATATAGTACTGTGATAGAATCTATATATGTAAATTCTTGAAATCTAACGATACATCACTGTATGAGAATCCACACGTGTAACTTATTGAAAACTAACGATACAACACTGTATGAGAATCTATATACATAAGTCCTTGAAAACCAACGATACGATACAACACTGTGTGAGAAACTACAACGTAACTACTTGAAAACTCATGATACAACACTCTGTGAGAATCTACATGTGTATCATGCTGAAAAGTAACTATATAACATTGTGTTTAAATCTATATGGGTAACTTCTTGAAAATAAAGGACACAACACTGCCTGAGAATCTACACGTGAAAATCATTGAAAATTAAATTTAAAACACCGTGTGAGAATCTACACCTGTAACGAATTGAACAATAATGATACAAGACTGGGTGAGAATCTATAAGCGTAACTTCTTGAAAACTAAGGATACAACATCGTCTGACAATCTATACGTGTAACCTATTGAAAACAAACGTTACAAAACTGTGTGAGCAACTACATGTGTAACTACTTGAACACTAACGAAAAAACACTGTGTGAGAATGCACACGTGTAACTTATTGAAAACTCATGATACAACACTTCGTGAGTATCTATATGTAAGTTCTTTCAAATTAACGATAAGTTGGGCAAGTCCTGTGCATTTGTCAATAAAGCACTGTCTGGCCTATAGGGAATCCAGATAGGAGGTACTAGGAGTGGGGTTCACTCCTATAATTCCCCTTTTAGTCTAAATAGAAGATTTAAATTTGATACAAACTCAAACATATACAACATATATATGTAGAGGGTGATAAATAAGTTATAATCTACTTATACTAAACTAAACATATCCATTCCACCTAAATTCTAAACTTATCTGAAAGGGATGCCTAAGTCTGAACACCTCCTTCCAATCAGAACCCTAAAATAATTGCAAAGTAACACTAACAGGTGTAAACTATCCTCTAATGTCAATAGTAGGGAGAAGGGGCATGGAATTCTTAAATTTACATCCTGCTGAAGTGGGACGATGACAATCATGGCGACCTGTAGGAAGAAATTGTTAGTGTAACAAGAGTCTTAAGTAGGTCAGTTAGTCTCTGTTTTGCAGGAGAGGCTTGAGTGAAGTTCCAGATTAGATTAATGATTTTGATTGAAGATCTTGTCTGAAGCTCTGATAAGATTGTAGAAGATGCACTGTATCAGTTCCTTGGCCTGACGATGTGTTGAGTGATGTAGTTCCAAGCTGATTTCAGGATGGTGCCTGTCAGGTGAGGTCGATTATGTGGGGCAGTTTAGATGTATCCAGTCGAATCAGGCGAAGTCAGGGAAGTGAATCCACATTCTCTTTCTGAAGCAGTTGAAGATCACTGTCAAGAAATCCCTTTGTCTCTGGAAAACTGAAATATTAATGTTAGCACAGAAATTCTTAACTTCTATGTGTATGAATACTGGGAAAGGCAACCCTAAGGAAGATAATACACAAGAAGGAGATTAGAGTTTTAAAAAAGAGTCAAATATACACAGATGACAGTCCCCATATATGTATATCTTTTCGATGTCATTGTCTCTGACTTATATCAATGGCTCTTTGATGTAATACAAAAAGTCTGAATTGCATTTTAACAATATGCTTGGGTTTAAAGCAGGAGAGCCAATCCAACTCCAAAGCCAGCAATAAATAGATCAATTGGGACTCAGGCATATTAATAAGTGGAAGAAATAGAAATTATAATAACAAAATTTCAGAGATTTAGACATTGATAACACATCGTATTATTGCAAGTTAGGTGGTCCTCTGAGTAACTATCATTTCTTCTTTATGTATCCATATACCTAGGATTTTTTCACTGTTGTGTGAGATTTTATACGTGTACCTTATTTAAAACTAACGATACAAAGCTGTGTGAGATTCTACAGGTGTAACTTATTGAAAACTAACAATACAACCATGTTTGAGAATCTACACCTGAACCTTATTGAAAATGATACAACGCAGTTTGAGAATCTACCATTGTAACTTCTTGGAAAATATAGATACTAAGTTGAAAACTAGCAATACAACACTGTGTGAGAAACTAAATGTGTAGCTTCTTGAAATCTAACGAAACAAAGCTGTTTGACATTCTACACGTGTACCTTATTGAAATCTAACAACGCAACTCTGTGTGAGAATCTACAGGTATAACTTATAGAAAACTAAAGATACAACACTGTGTAATTATCTACACATATAACTTATTGAAAACCAACGATACAACACAGTTTGATAATCTATCCGTGTAACTTCGAGGAAACTACCGACACAACACAGTGTGAGAAACAACATGTGTAATTTCTTGAAAACTAACGCAACAACGATGTGTGATATTCAACACATGTACCTTATTGAAAACTAACGACACAACACTATGTCCGATTCTACACGTATAACTTATTGAAAACAAATGCTATAACGCTGTGTGATAATCTACACGTGTAACGTATTGAAAAATAACGATACAATGCTGTGTGAGATTCGACACGTGTACCTTATTGAAAACTAAAGATACAACGCTGTGTGATATTCTACTCGTGTAATTTATTGAAAAGTAACGATACAGCAAATGTAAAATTTTACACGTGTACCTTATTGAAAACTAACTATACAACGCTGTGTGAGAATGTACAGGTGTAACTTTTTGAAAACTAATGATACAACACCGTGTGACAATCTACACTTGGAACTTATTGGAAACTATCGACACAACACGGTGTGAGAAACTACATGCGTAATTTCCTGAAAACTAACGATGCAACACTCTGTGAGAATCTGTAAGCGTAACTTCTTGAAAACTATGGGTACATCACTGTGTGAGAAACTACAACTCTACCTCCTTGAATACAGAGGAAACAACACTGTGTGAGAAAATACACGTGTGTCTTATTGAAATGAAACGATACAACACTGTGTGAGAGTCTACATGTGTTACTTCTTCAAAACAAACAATACAATACTGTGTGAGAATCTACAAGTGCAACTTCTTGGAAAATATCGATACAACACTATGTGAGATTCTACATGTGTACCTTATTTAAAAGTAAGCATACAACGCTGTGTGAGATTCAAAACGTGAACCTCATTGAAAACTAGCAATACAAGTTTTTTGAAAATCTACAGGTGTATCTTATTGAAAACTAACAATCCAACACTGTGTGAGAATCTACACATGTAATTATTGAAAACCAACGATACAAAATGTGTGCCATTCTACACGCATAACTAATTGAAAACTAATGTTGCAACTCTGTGTGAATAGTATACACGTGTACCTTATTGATAACTAATGATACAATACTGTGTGAGAATCTGTAAGCGTACCTACTTGAAAAGAAGCGATACAACACTGTGTTTGAAACTACATTCGTAAATTCTTCAAAACTTACAATACAATGCTGTGTACCGTATTGAAAACTAACGATACAACACAGTTTGGGAATCTACACGTGTACCACATTGAAGCTAGGGATACAACACAATTTGAGAATCTACCCGTGTAACCTCTTGGAAAATATCGGTACAACACTGTGTGAGAGACTACAAGCATAATTTCCTGAAAACTAAGGAAGCAACTCTGTGGGAGAATCTATAATTAATACTTCTTGAAAAACATCAATACAACACTGTGTGAGGAACTACATGTGTAACTTCTTGAAAACTAACGATACTATACTTTGTGAGAAACTGTAAGCGTAACTTCTTGAAAACTAACAATACCACACAGTTTGAGGAACTACACGTCTACCTTCTTGAAAACTAACGATACAACTCTGTGAGAATCTACAGGTGTAACTTATTGAAAACGAAAGATAAAACACTGTAAGTATCTACACATGCAACTTATTGAAAACTAACGCTACAATGCTGTGTGATATTCTACACGTGAACCATACTGAAAACAAATGACACAAGGCTGTGTGATATTGAACACATGCACCTTATTGAAATCTAACTCTACAATGCTGTGTGATATTCTACACGTGTACCTTATTGATAAATAACGATACAATACTGTGTGAGAGTTTATAAGCATAAATACTTGAAAATAAGCAATACAACACTATGTGAGACACTTCATGGGTAAATTCTTCAAAACTAACGATACAACTAAGTGTGAGGTTCTACACCTGTGCTTTATTGAAAACTAACGAAACAATACTGTGTGAGAATCTACACGTGTAACTTATTGAATATTAAAAATACAACTCAGGGTGAGAATCTCCACTTGTTACATATTGAAAACTAGCGATACAATACTTTGTGATAATCTGTAAGCGTAACTTCTTGAAAACTAACGATACAATGCTGTGTGAGATTCTACACGTCTACCTTATTGAAAACTAAGAATACAAGGCTGTGTGAGATTGTACACGTGTACCGTATTGAAAACTAAGAATACAATGTTGTGTGAAAATCCACAGGTGTAATTTATTGAAAATAAACGATCCAACACTGTGTGAGAATCTACACTTGTAAATTGTTAAAAACTGATGACACAACAATGTGTGCAATTCTACACCTGTAACTTATTGAAAACTAATGCTACAACACTGTGGGATAATACACACGTGTAACTTTTTGAAAAGTAAGGATACAACCATGTGTGAGTTTCTACACCTGTACCTTATTGAAAACTAACGATACAAAGCTCTTTGAGAATCTGCTGGTTTAAATTATAGAAAACAGAGGATCCAACACTGTGTGAGAATCCACACGTGTAAATAATTAAAAACTAACAACACAACACTGTGTGGAATTCTACAGGTGGACATTATGGAAAACTAATGGTACAACACTGTGTGATAATCCACACGTGTAACTTATTGATAACTAACAATATAACCTGTGTGAGATTCTCACGTGTACCTCATTGAAAACTGATGATACAATGATGTGTGAGATTCTACAACTCTACCTTATTGAAAACTATGGATACAATGATGTGTGGGATTCTACAAGTGTACCTTATTGAAAATAAACAATACAAACTGTGTGAGAATCTACATGTGTACCTTATTGAAAAATAACGATACAACGCTATGTGAGATTCTACAAGTGTACCTTATTGAAAACTAACGACACAACGATGTGTGAGATACTCCATGTCTACCTATATGAAAACTAACAACACAACTCTGTGTGAGAATCTACAGGTGTAACTTACTGAAAACTAAAAATACAACACTGTGTAAGTTATACACGTATAACATATTGAAAACTAACGATACAACACAGTTTAAGAATCTACCCGTGTAACTTCTTGGAAACTATCGACACAACACTGTCTAAGAAACTACATGCGTCATTTCTTGAAAACTAACGATACAACGATGTGTGAGACTCTACACGTGTAACTTATTAAAAACTAACCATACAAAAATGTGTGAGAATCTACACGTGTAACTTATTGAAAATTAACAATACAATGCTTTGTGAAAATCAACGCATGTAACTTCTTCAAAACTTGCCTTATAACCTTGTGTGAGAAACTACATCTGTCACTCTTGGAATCTGTCAATACAACACTGTGTGCATAAGTAAATGCGTAACTTCTTGAAAAACTAATGATACAAAGATTGTGAGATTCTAGACGTGTACCATTGAAAACTTACTAAACAACTCTCTGTGAGATTCTACAAATGTACCTTATTGAAAACTAAGGATACAACACTGTGTAGGATTATACAAGTGTAATTTATTGAAAACTAACACTATAACGCTGTGTGATAATCTACACATGTAACTTATAGAAAACTAACCATACAAATCTGTATGAGATTCTACATGTGTTCCTTATTGAACACTAAGGAAACAACACTGTTTGAGAATATTCACTTGTAACTTATTGAAAACTAACGGTACAACAGTGTGTGAAATTCTACAAGTGCAACTTATTGAAAACTAATGATACAAAGCTGTGTGAGTTTCAACACGTGTATGAAATTGAAAACTAGTAATACAAGCTTTGTGAGAATCTACAGGTGTAACTTCATGAAAACTAAAGTTACAAGGCTGTGTGCGATTCTACACGTGTAACTTATTGAAAACTAACAATACAACAATGTGTGAGATTCTACACTTGCATCTTATTTAAAACTAATGCAACAACGCTGTGTGATAATACACGTTTACATTATTGAAAACTAACGAAACACCGCTGTGTGAGATTCAACACGTTTACGTCATCGAAAACTATCAATACAATGCTGAATGAGAATCTACATGTGTACCTTATTGATAACTAAAGATTAAACAATGTGTTACAATCTATAATTTTAACTACTTGAAAACAAGTGAAACAACACTGTGTGAGAAAATACATGTGTAAATTCTTAAAAAATAATAATACAACTCTGTGTGAGATTCTACACTTGTGCCTTTATGAAAACTAAGAATACAACGTTTGAGATTCTACACGTGTACCGTTTGACAACTAACAACACAAAGCTGTGTGAAAACCTACAGGTGTTACTTATTGAAAACTAACTATCTATGACTGTGTGAGAATCTACACCTGTAAATTATTGAAAACTATCAACACAACACTGTTTGCGATTCAACATGTGTAACTTATTGAATACTCTCGCTACAAAGCTGTGTGATAATCTACACGTGTAACTTATTGAAAACTAACCATACAACACTGTGCGATAATCTACACTTGTTCCTTATTGAAATTAACGATACAACGTTGTGGAGATTCAAAACGTGTACCTCATCGAAAACTAATGATAGAATGCTATGTGAGAATCTACACGAGTACCTAATTGATAACTAACGATACAAAAATGTGTGAGAATCTATAAGTGTAACTACTTGAAAACAAGCAATAAAACACTGTGTGAAAAACTACATGTGTAATTTCCTGAAAACTAACAAACAAGGCTTTGTGTGATTCTACACGTGTACCTTATTGAAAACTAGACCACAAAACGCTGTGTGAGAATCTACAGGTGTAATTTATTGAAAACAAATGATATAACATTGTGTGAGACTGTACAAGTGCAACTTACCAAAAACTAACACTACAATGCTGTGTGATAATCTACATGTGTAACTTACTGAAAATTAATGGTAAAGTGCTGTGTGAGATTCAACATGTGTACCTTATTTAAAACTAACAATACAATGCTGTGTGAGAATCTACACGTGTACCATAATGATAATTAACCATACAACAATGTGTGAAAATCTATAAGTTTAACTACTTGAAAACAAGTGATACAACACTGTGTGAGAACCTACATGCGTAAATTCCAGAAAACTAACGATACAATGCTGTTTGAGATTCTACACTTTTACCTCATTGAAAACTAACGATACAACACTGTGTGAGTTTCTACACGTGTACCTTTTTAGAAAATAACGACACAACACTGTGAGAATCTACAGGTGGAACTTATTGAAAATTAATGGCAGTAAACTGTGTGCTATTCTACACGTGTAACTTATTGAAAACAAACGCTATGACACTCTGTGATAATACACACGTGTATGTTTTTGAAAACTAATGGTTTAACACTGTGTGAGATTCTACACGTGTACGTTATTGAAAACTAACGATACAACTATGGGTGAGATTCTACAGGTGTACCATATTGAAAACTAATGATACAACGCTGTGTGAGATTCTACACATGTACCTTATTGAAACCAAATGATACAAAGCTGTATGAGAATCTACAGGTGTAACTCATTGAAAATTATCCAGACAACACTGTTTGAGAATGTACACGTGTACATTATTGATAACTAACAATACAACAATGTGTAATAATCTATAAGTGTATCTGAATGTAAACAAGCAAGACACAAATGTGTGAGAACCTACAGGTGTAAATTCTTGAATGCTAACGATACAAGGCTCTGTGATATTAAACATGTGTAACTTATTGAAACTAGCAATATAATCTGTGTGAAAATCTACAGGTGTAACTTATGGAAAACTAAATATACAACAATGTTTAAGTATCTACACGTGTAACTTATTGAAAACTAACGATACAACAGTGTGTGAGATTCTACAGGTGCAACCTATTGAAAGCTAACACTATAACGCTGCAGATTCCCCCGTCTTGCCAACTTGCTCATTATTGAAACTTAGGGACACTGAAGGACTCACACAAGGTTGTTGGTGTTGCTACAACACAGGTGAAATCACTGGATTCCATCTTATCCAGAAGTCAATAGAATTTCAGAGAAGGGGCTGCTGATGTAATTTTGAACTAATATGCCATCCCTGCTAACCATCTTTCCTTGAAACTCAGCAGAAATTAGGTTTTTCTATTGCAGCAGACACAAAGCAAAACCTTCAACAACTTCTCCTTCCAAACCCTAGATTTTTAATTGGTTAAAAATCTTTTATTAACTTCCTTATGGATGACTACCTCTGTAGATTCCATCCTCTCTGCGGTGTATATTTCCTTCCTGTGCAAACATTTTTTTCGGTTTCTAAGAGCACTTAGCATTTGAATAGTTGAACTCAGGCTGGTTGTGTTCTGTATGATTAATAAGAGTCCAAGATACAGTTTTTTTCTAGGCTCCCCTGGAGGCTCTACATTCATTTTCCCAGTTTACTCACTTCCACATTTTATATTTTCCAGCCATGCAGTGTCTCACTTGAGCTCAGATCTTGCTCCACTGTTAC
Source organism: Mesocricetus auratus (assembly GCF_017639785.1). Lineage (NCBI taxonomy): Eukaryota > Metazoa > Chordata > Mammalia > Rodentia > Cricetidae > Mesocricetus > Mesocricetus auratus. The sequence continues at coordinate 432 of NW_024434938.1, read as the reverse complement.
TTTTTAGACAAATTAATATGTATAGACAATTACAGAAATCTTGCCAGCACACTGTTCTGCTCTCAGTTCAAATTCTAGCTGATTTTAAAAAATAAGGAAATACAATTCAGGCCCATATGCAATCTACCCTAATCCCTAGGGGAATGTAGGGAAAGATGTCAGGTGTGGTTAGCAGTGTCTATTACTGCTACACCTAAGCAGATTGAGAGGAGGCTTAAGACAAGCCAGAATTGGAAGAGTCTGCACAAAAGCCACTTGCCTCTGAAGGAGAATATATATGTGCAAGGCTAGGAAGTGAGAGGGATTGTTCATGCTTCTGTTTTACCACAATAGATCTCAGAATGTACTGAGAAATGGTTTCTTCCAGATATTTACTTTATTTTTGTCAAGTTCTCCAGGGCTGTCTTCATCACTAATCTGCTTAAGTATTAT
>NW_024434937.1:0-1654 GCF_017639785.1 Mesocricetus auratus | reverse complement strand
AATAGAATATGAAGCTTGAGGTAGGACTGAATAAAGTAATGGACACTACTTACAAAATCAGGTATGTATCTAAATGCTCCTCTAGCTCTAATTCTATCACAGTTATTTTTCTTTTTCTGATGGATAACTTGATAAATATATATTCAATAACCAATGTGCAAGACCCTTTTTTAAGGCCCCAGTGTTTATGTTCCCAATGAAAATTTTGGAGGTTTTTTTTGACAAAGTGTTTTTATGTGGCTTTGCAAGCTGTCCTAGAACTAGTTCTTGTAGACCAGGCTAGTCTAGAAATCACAGAGATCTCCCTGCCTCTGTCTCCCGAGTGCTGGTATTAAAAGCTCCCAGTGTGTATTCTTACTAAATAAATGTACATTTTTTGTATAGAGTTTGGGTCTGGTTACTTGCAGTGTGTGAATTTTTGTTTGTTTTTTTTGAAACAAATATCAGAATGAAATTTAAAGTATTTCCAGGACCAAACTTAATGATTTGCAATATCTGAACATATAATATTTCTAGAAAAGTGGACATGTCCACTAACCTGGGACATGGTTATTGAAGATTCAGTAATTTCTTTGTTTTTCTTCTTTTATTTTCTCTTTCAGGAGCAATGGGCAGATAGATGACTTGAACTCATTCATATAAGGGATTAAAAAATTAATACTGAGAGCTGTTAATGAAAATGTTGTCTACACTATATCCCATCCTAGAACCTTAATCCAGTGACTGATGGAAGCAGAGAAAAACACCCACTGTTAAACACTGAACTGCACCCATTGAACCCAGTGACAGAGAGAGGATACTGATGAAAAAAATTGACAAAGAATGGGCTGGCAAAATCAATAGAGACAGCTGATCAGAAGAAGGGGCGCTCTTGGACCCCAGACAGACAGCTGGGAGGCCAACATGGGACTGATCCAAACCCCCTGAGTGTGAGAGTCAGTGAGGAGGCCTGGGAAACCTATGGGGTCCTGGGCATTAGATCAGTATTTATCCCTGGCATACAAAAGGGCATTGTTTGTCCATAACACAAAGAGGGATGTTCTCTCAGCCTGGACTCTTAGGGGAGTTCTTGGACCCAGCCCTGAGCGAAATGACAGACTCTGGATATACCCTATGTGGAAGGAAGTGGGAATAGGGTGGGAGGCTTGGGGGGATGGTGGGTGGTTGCTGGAGGGAGAGAGAACTGGAATTGACATGTGAAACAAGCTATTTAAAATTAAAGTAATAAAAAAGGAATATGTCAAATCACATGAAGATACCCTAGCAACCAAAATTCCAGATATCCAGATAATGATGTTAAATCCAGAGAACACTGAATGTCATTTAATGTTGATAGAAAAATCAGTCTAGCTATATTATTACATCAAGAAACAAATTTATCTTAAAATTGATGGAGATGGAAGTGCATTTCAAAATTCATGTTAAGATAATTGGTTTCACGAAAGCAACTTTGCAGACAACACTTATATTTAAAATTAATACAGGAAAATCAGGGGATTTACCCATGAGAATATGGGAAATAATAAACTTCATATGAGGAATCCTAAATTCCAGAGAAATTGGAGGTAGTCATCCATGGGCAAGACAGCAAATGATTAACTTTCACACAGATGGAAGAAAAATACTGCTAACAAAAAAGCAGCAACAATATAAA
>NW_024434936.1:0-4734 GCF_017639785.1 Mesocricetus auratus | reverse complement strand
TGTTGATAGAACAAATGATATCAAAGCATTGTTTAGGTCATAGAAGAGTATAAAACCTTGGTAAAAACAAAAACAAAAGCAAAAAGAAAACCATCAACCCAGCATCAGTGGCTAAGAACACTATTCCATCTGTCACTTAAAAGCCTTGGTTCAGATGTGAGAACTCTCACCTTAGAAGTGTGGTTTTCACAGATCCCTATGAGCCTGCCATCAGCCTTCTTCCTAAGTTATAATCTTCCAGAATTCAATATAATGCCAAGAACATGCATTAGTATGAGTGGCTCCCCCTCTGCCTTGTTTGTTATGGTTGTTTTACTTGTTATTGATTTGTAACAAAGTTACAATTGTTCAAGGGTAGGGGAGTCAGTGTTGTTGGTGGTGTTGGCAGAAGCCTTGCTTTCCAAAGGGTGATGCAGGCTTCCTTGCCACCAGAAAGTGGTTATTTAGCTTAGAGCCTTTTACTCTGCTCTCTGGAAGCCTAGAGCAGTGTTCAGTTCCTACTTGTTGGGAAATAAGAGCTTCAGTCTTAGATGATTTGAGATGATTCCCACCGCTGCACCAAAACTCAATATGAAAAAAATATTTAACTTATTATAATCTTATAAAAAGTATTCAGTGAGGATATTGTACATACTGTACTTATTGTGATAAAGAGCCATAGATACATATTCTTTAATTATGTTATATTGTACTTCACATAATTAACTGATAAAATGTGGACTGTACATTTTTCATACTACTACATATTTTTGTAACTATATGTCCCAACCCGCAGGACATTCAATGTGTGAAGTGGGGACACCTAAGAGAAAGATGGGAGAGATACAAAGAAGGATGCCAAGACAGGATTCTGATCAAGTCGATTTCATTCATCACAAAGGGATTTATAAATAGGAGAAGTGAGATTCGGAAGGGATGAAGGTGGACTTGCAGCTGCAGGGCAAGAGGACAATGGGAGAGGTGTTCTGCTGCATTGCCTGGCAACCTAATCTACAGGGCAAGAGGTCAGTGGTAGGACCAACTATGTTTTTTGGTAATCTGACAGGAGGGGGTCGATCCTATCTATTACAATTTACTATTGCTCAAGCCGATCTCCTGAGGACTTTGTAGCTTTCCAATTAAGCTAATTTTTAACTGACAGATAAACCACAGGCCTGTTTCTTGGAATTTGCTTTATGTCACAACAGGTGGCAGGGTGGTCTTACTGTCATGTCTTCTGTATGAGTCCATGATTCAACCTTGCTAACTGCTGGCTGGAGGCCCCTGGCATCTCCCCCTTTCTGGTTAAACAAAAATTAGGCACAACCATAAGGTAAGTTACTCAAAAAACCACAAGAATGATGAAGCCTGTCTTAGGATTGATTTGAGAGGCTTCATGTCTTACCTGTCATTGGGTTACTTTGCCAGTCGTCAAAGCTCCTTTCAGTTGAAAACTGAAATAGAGACAATAAAAAAGGCACAATCTGAAAAAAGGCAGAAAATAGACAAGCTGGGCAAACAGTTAGGTACTACCAACACAAGCATTACCAACAGAATAGAAGGGATGGAAGAGAGAATCTCAAGTGTTGAAGATAAATTAGGAGAAATGGATTCATCAACCAACGAAAACCTTAAGTCCAACAGATGCTTAACACAAAACATCCAGGAAATATGGGACACCATGAAAAGACCAAACCTACGAATAATAGGTATAGAAGAAGGAGAAGAAATCCACCTCAAAGGGCAGAAGACATATTCAACAAAATCATAGAAGAGAACTTTCACAACCTTAAGAAAGACATGCCAATGAAGGTACAAGAAGCCTACAGAACACCAAATAGAGTGGACCACAAAAAAACTCCCCTCGCCACATAATAATCAAGACCCCAAACATACAGAATAAAGAAAGAATATTAAGAGCAGCTGAGCAAAAAGGTCAAGTAACATATAAAGGTAGACCTATCAGAATTACACCTGACTTCTCCATGGTAACTCTGAAAGCCAGAAGGTCCCGGATAGACATTCTACCTACACCAAGAGACCATGGATACCAGCCCAGACTACTATACACAGCAAAGCTCTCAATCACTATAGACGGAGAAAACAAGATATTCCATGAAAAAACTAGAATCAAGCAATACGTATCCACTAACCCAGCCCTACAGAAAATTGGTAGAAAAACTCCAACCCTAGGAAGCTAACTGCAACCAGAAAAACATAGGCATTAGAGAATCCCTCTCTACCAACAGCCAAAAGAACAAAGAGGTGAAATTCCACACATAATTCCACCAACAACATCCACTGCAAATCGAAGAAAGATGAGAAATCAATAGTCATTAATATCCCTCAATATTAATGACCTTAACTCACCCATAAAAAGACACAGACTAGCAGAATGGATTCGAAGACAGAACCCTTCCTTCTGCTGCATACAAGAAACACACCTCACCCTCAAAGACAGATATTACCTGAGAGGTAAAGGTTAGGAAGAATTTTTCAATCAAATGGACCCAAGAAACAATCAGGGGTAGCAATCCTAATATCTAACAAAGTAGACTTTAAAATAAAATCAATCTCCATACTGCTTTCCAAAGTGGCTGAACCAGTTGGCACTCCCACCAGCAATGGAGGAGTGTCCCCATTTCAGCACATCCTCTCCAGCATAAATTGTCATTGGTGTTTTTGATTTTGGCCATTCTGACAGGAGTGAGATGGTATCTCAGAGTTGCTTTGATTTGCATTTCCCGGATTGCTAAGGATGTTGGGCACTTTCTCAAGTGCCTCTCAGCCATTTTAGACTCCTCTATTGAAAACTCTCTATTTAGTTCTGCAGCCCACTTCTTAATTGGGTCCTTTGCTGTTTTGGAGACTTGCTTCTTGAGTTCTTTGTAAATTTTGGAGATCAACCCTCTGTCAGATGTGGGGTTAGTGAATATTTTTTCCCATTCTGTGGGCTGCCTTTTTGTCTTGCTGACTGTGTCCTTTGCCTTACAGAAGCTTCTCAGTTTCAGTAGGTCCCATTTTTTAATTGTTGACCTCACTGTCTGTGCTACTGGTGTTATGTTCAGGAAGCTGTCTCCTGTACCAATTCGTTCAAGGGTACCACCCACTTTCTCTTCTAAGAGGTTCAGTGTGGCTGGATTTATGTTGAGGTCTTTGATCCATTTGGACTTAAGTTTTGTGCATGGCGATAAACATGGATCGATCCGCATTCTTCTACATGCCAGTCTCCAATTATGCCAGCACCATTTGTTGAAGATGCTTTCTTTATTCCATTGTATATTTTTAGCTTCTTTGTCAAAGATCAGATGTTCGTACGTGTGTGGGTTAATACCCGGATTTTCATTTCGATTCCATTGGTCTTCCTGTCTATTTTTGTGCCAATACCAAGCTGTTTTGAGGACTATAGCTCTATAATAGAGCTTGAGGTCAGGGATAGTGATGCCTCCGGATGTTGCCTTGTTGAACAGGGTTGTTTTGGCTATCCTGGGTCTTTTGTTTTTCCATACAAAATTGATTATTGTTCTTTCAAGGTCTGTGAAGAATTGTGCTGGGATTTTAATGGGGATAGCATTGAATCTGTAGATTGCTTTTGGCAGGATTGCCATTTTTACTACATTGATCCTACATAACCAAGAGCATGGGAGATCTTTCCATTTTCTGAGGGCTTCTTTACTTCCTTTCTTTAAAGATTCAAAGTTCTTACGATACAGGTCTTTCACTTGTTTGGTTAGCGTTACCCCAAGGTATTTTATGTTGTTTGTGGCAATTGTAAAGGGTGATGTTTCTCTGATTTCTCTTTCAGCCCTTTTATCATCTGTATATAGTAGGGCTACTGATTTTCCTGATTTGATCTTGTAGCCTGCCACTTTGCTGAAAGTGTTAATCAGCTGTAAGAGTTCTTTGGGTCATTGATGTAAACAGTATGGAGATTCCTCAGAAAAATGGGAATAAACCTACCACAAGGCCCAGCAACTCCACTCTTAGGCATATATCCAAAAGATGCCCATTTATATAACAAAGATGTCTGTTCCACTATGTTCATAGCAGCTTTATTTGTAATAGCCAGAACTTGGAAGCAACCTAGACATAGATCTGGGGAGTGCCAGCCTACAATCCTATGGCCAGAGAGTCTGGGAAACAGAAACTTCATTTAGTGGCTGGTTAAGTACTGAGCTGAACTCAAGAAAGCCAGTATCAGAGAGGGAGGACTGATGATCAAAGGGATTAAGACTGGGCTGGTTTAACCCCCAGAAACAGCTGACCAGACAAAGGTTAACTCTTGAGTCCCAGGCATCAGCCTGGGAATCCAGCATGGGACTGATCAAGACCCCCTAAATCTGGGTGTCAGTGAGGAGGCCTAGGTAATCTATTGAGCCTTGGACAGCAGATCAGTACCCATCCCAAGTATACACACGGACTCTGGACTCCCATAGAACAATGTGAGGTGCACTCTCACCCTGAACTCTTGGGGAAGGGTCTAGGCCCTGCCCTATATGAAATGACAGACTATGGACACCCCCATGGAGGGCCTCACCCTCCCTGGGGGAATGAGGGGATAACGGGGGGTGGGGTGGGGGGAGGACACGGGAGAAGGGGAGGGAAAGGGAGAGGGACCTCGAACTGACTTGTGAAGCAACCTTGTTTCTTATCTAAATTTAAAATGGAAAATAAAAATAAATAAATAAATTAAATAAAATAAATAAATAAAATCAATCAAAAGAGATGAAGGAGGTCATTACATACTCATCACAG
>NW_024434935.1:0-48714 GCF_017639785.1 Mesocricetus auratus | reverse complement strand
TACTTTCTCCCAATGCTGGATTTTCTCTTGGCAGTTAGTGACCACCTTTTCCTGCTCCTCGCGGAGCCGCGCCGCCTTTGGGGCGCGCAGCGGAGCGGAGGCCAAGGCCTCCGGAAGGGACTGGGACTGGGGCTCCGGCTTGGGCTCGGGCTCCTCGGGCGGGGGTTCCATGCCCGGCGCCGTGGCCTCAGCTAGGGGAGCAAGTCCTAAACAAGTGTTTACGGAGGCGGCGTGGCCGGCAGCTGCCCAGCGCCTGCGCGCTCGACCTCATGCACCGCGCGCCGCGCTCCCAGGAGGCCGGGCTGGCCTTGGCCGCTGCCCCGGGGGCCGCTGCTCGCGTCCGTGAAGCCCGAGGCCTCATCTCACACGCACATCCCACCGCCGTCCCCCCCGCCGCCGCAGTCCCGGAGCAGCAGGCCCTAAGCCAGGAGCGCCAGCCACGCTTTCCGTCTTCCGCAGCCGGTACTTGACTTTTTATTTGGTAACATGAAGTGTCTAGTTGGGGTATTGCTACCTCTGTTATAGCACCCTATAACAGACTCCATTGAAACTCTCTATACATATATATTTTAGGATCTTCTACAATAGGTTTCCTTGTTCCCTGCCATTTTATCCCCTACCCCATTATTTCCTGTTTTATTATTCTCCTTTTCCCTGGTGTCATTACATCCTCTATCTCCTCTTTTCAAAGAGTTCCTCATCCCTGGTAGTCTCTTACTAGTTGCTGTAAGCGTTTCGTCGGGATGGGTCAGGACAGGATGGAACAGGAGTGGGTCAGGTATTCTGGCACTCGGGAGTCACAGAATACCCAGTGTTACACAGCTCAGGTGGAAAGGTATCCTGGAGCTCGGGAGCCAAGGATACTGAGTGTTACACAGCTCAGGTAGAAAGGTATCCTGGAGCTCAGGAGCCAAGGACCACCACAGGTTGCAGTAAGCTTGGCAGCTTACAGCCTTTCTCCGGTGTGTCAGCTCCGCTCCAGCAGGACAGGGTCTTCCAGCTGGGGATGTTCGCCTAGTGTAGCAGTTTTGCTCCGCAGGAGGTTTCTCGGGCGAAGTTGCTACAGTTCAGCTCTGCTCCTGGAGAGCGGAGAGCAGAGAGCAGGGAGCCGGGCGGGAGCAGAGTGTAACAACTCCGCTCTGCCAAGGAAGGTTTCCCGGGCAAGTGTTACAGCGCTGCCCTGCCCTGCCCTGCCCTGCCCTGCCCTGCCCTGCCCTGCCCTGCCCTGCCCTGCCCTGCCCTGCCCTGCCCTGCCCTGCCCTGCCCTGCCCTGCCCTGCCCTGCCCTGCCCTGCCCTGCCCTGCCCTGCCCTGCCCTGCCCTGCCCTGCCCTGCCCTGCCCTGCCCTGCCCTGCCCTGCCCTGCCCTGCCCTGCCCTGCCCTGCCCTGCCCTGCCCTGCCCTGCCCTGCCCTGCCCTGCCCTGCCCTGCCCTGCCCTGCCCTGCCCTGCCCTGCCCTGCCCTGCCCTGCCCTGCCCTGCCCTGCCCTGCCCTGCCCTGCCCTGCCCTGCCCTGCCCTGCCCTGCCCTGCCCTGCCCTGCCCTGCCCTGCCCTGCCCTGCCCTGCCCTGCCCTGCCCTGCCCTGCCCTGCCCTGCCCTGCCCTGCCCTGCCCTGCCCTGCCCTGCCCTGCCCTGCCCTGCCCTGCCCTGCCCTGCCCTGCCCTGCCCTGCCCTGCCCTGCCCTGCCCTGCCCTGCCCTGCCCTGCCCTGCCCTGCCCTGCCCTGCCCTGCCCTGCCCTGCCCTGCCCTGCCCTGCCCTGCCCTGCCCTGCCCTGCCCTGCCCTGCCCTGCCCTGCCCTGCCCTGCCCTGCCCTGCCCTGCCCTGCCCTGCCCTGCCCTGCCCTGCCCTGCCCTGCGTCGCCTCTGCTCTGTCGCCGCTGCAAAAGAAGATCTTCACCCAAAGCTCATCCAAAGGGGTTTATTGGAAGACAGCTGGACCAGCCAAGCTGAACATACACAGGGTTTATATAGGGGTTCCTGGGGTTGGGGAAGTTTTTCCAGGGTAGGGATTGGTCCGATTTCAGTGCTGAGCTCAGATTGGCTAGAGCTCTGCTCCGGGATTGGTTACTTTTTTACACAGGATTAGGGTCAGATTTGGCTCTGGTTTCAGGGCCAAAGTGTGTTTCTTTCTCTGGTCCTTTTTAGCCTTTTGGCTCCAATTTTAGGGCCAGGGTACATTTCTTTCACTGACTCTGATTCCAGGGACAAAGTGTGTTCCTTTGGCACTGGTTTTAGGGTCAGGGTACATTTCTTTGGTTCTGGTTGCAGGGCCAAAGTGTGTTTCTTTGGCTCTGCTCAGGGTGTGTTTCTTTGACTGGTCCCTTTTTCCCTACAGTTGCCCAACTAAGTATTCCCAATGAAACATACAGATTTAAGATTCAAAGCTAATATCCATGGGAGAGAGAACATGAAATGATTTTCTTTCTGTTTCTGTTTCTAGTTCTAACCATTTACCTGCAAATTTCATAATTTCATTTTTAGCAGTAAATAATATCTCATTGTGCACATGTAGTACAATTTTTATTAACCGTTCATCAGTTAATGGACATCTTAGACTGACTGTGCACCCTGGCTCCCCTGAATAGAGCAACAAAGAACAGGGATGAGCAGATGTCCCTATAGTAGAATAAAGAGTCCTTTCCGTGCATTCCAATGACAGCTATAGCTGACCATAAGCTTGCTGAGGAACTTCTACTCCATTTCCCATAGTGGCTGCAGCAGTTTACACCCTAACTAAATAAGTGTCCCCTTTCCCTGAATCCTCATCAGTGTCTGTCTGCTGCCAGTTGTCTTTTGATCTTTACCATTCAGGCTGGAGTAAGAAGAAATCTCAGTGTAGTTTTGATTTGCATCCCTGTTGGCTAAGGATGGTGAATATTAAAAGAGAAATAGATTTCTCAGCTCTTTTCATTTCACATTTTATGCAATACACTTAGTTCCACTCCTAGTTTTTTCCAGGGTCTCACCGTATATCCCTGGCTGGCTTGGAGTACTCAGACATGTCTGTAACTCCACCATCAAACACTGGATCTAGAGGCTTGCATCACCATGCCTCTGCTAAGCTGCAGTTTTAAATGGGGTTGTTAGATTTCTTGATGTTTAGTAATTTGAGTCCTGTGTGTTCTGGACACTAACCCTGTGTCAGAAGGGCATTGAGTAAAAATTTTCCCTCTCTGTGGCTACCTTTGCACTTGGTCGATGGTGATCACTGTACAGAAGCTTTTCAGTTTCACATGGCCCCATTTGTTTATTATTGGTCTTAACACCAGGCCTCCCAGGGTCCTGTTCAGAAAGCCCTTTTCCATGTCTGTAAGTTAAAATGTATTGTGTACATTCTCTTCTATTTGGTGTAGGGAATTGGCTCTTATGTTGAGATCCCTGATCCCTTCTTCAGAGCAGTGATTCTCAAACCTGATCCACTCATTCATTAGAGCAGTGCTTCTTGAACCGTAGGCCACAACCCTTTGGTTGGAGTCGACCAACCCTTCCACAGGGCTCACATATCAGATATCCTATTTATCAGATGTTTATATTACAATTCACATCACTAGCAAAGTTAGAGTAATGAGGTAGCAAGGACAGTTTATGGTGTGGCTCACCACAACATGAACAACTGTATCAAACGTCTCAGCCTTAGAAAGCTTGAGGACCATTGCATTAGAGGCTGGAGGACATAGGTATTTTTGTCCACCTAGTAAAATTGTAGTTTTCTTTACCCACTCTGAATTCTGTATAAAGGAGCTGCCCTAGGGCCAGCTTTTTCTCTGTAATTAACCCTTGGGCTGTAGGGGGAAATGGTGTGTATGGGTTGTGGGAGGATTTATTTCCTGGCCATGTATGTAAGAGGATACTTTCTTTAGGTACTGCGGTCTACTGTACTCTTGTACATTGCCCTTTTTTAGTACTTGTGCCTTTCAGGCTGGACAAAGTGTTTGCATAGTCCAAAGTCAGAATCAATCATTTAGAACCACAGTGAGTTTTTTTTTAACTTTACTTTTACCATAGCACGATGCTGTCCCCAGGGGCAGTAGTGAGGAACTTCCACAGGAAGTACACAGAACAGAGAGAGGTGATTGTGATTTGCCTAACAGGTTAGTGTTCCCCAGCCTTGCCATGAAAGCCCCATTCTACTGTTGGTAGACGGCCTTTAGTTGTGTTGGTCAGAAGTAATATCTAGTTATTTTTCATTTCTGAGAATCTTCATTCAACTTCTCCTCTATTAATATCAACCAGGCCTCTGAGTGTGTGTCATAGCTTAGAAGGCAGCCTTGCATTAAATTTGCATTAGTTTATCTATCCCTTGATATCCAGGAACTTTCAGAAATACTTGGTAATGTGACAGACATCTTGTAAGAACATCTCGAAGCTGAGCATAGAGGCACTTGCCTTTAATCCCACCACTTGGGAGGGAAGCAGAAGCAGATAGATCTCTGTGAGTTTGAGGACAGCCTGGTCTGCACATTGAGGACCACTGTCCACTTCCTGCCCCTGCAATTTGGAAGCAGAACAGCAAGGAGCTGCACTGCTGTCTTGGGGCCACCTTCATGCCTGGTGCCAGGTGCCTCTAGCACACACCTTCCGGGTAAAGAATTTCCTGTCCCAGAGAGGGGAAGGCACAGCCTCGGGAAGGGGGCGGGGCCTAGCAGAGGTGTAGGCATATTGCATGTGCTTTGGTGCAGACATGCTGAGGTGCAGGTCAGGACAATTGAGGGCAGACATGGTGGCAGGGCCTCCGTACTCCACCTTGCTGTTGCCTTCTGCCATGTCTTTCTGGGGATGCTCCCACTCCTGCGTCCTACTTGGCTCTTCAGCACCTGCTGCTTTGTCCTCGTGTGTGCCACGTGTGAACCAGAAAATGCTTTCTGAAGTGCTGGTGAGCAGTGAGGAACATGAGCTCAGTGGGGGCGGGGAGACCAGGATCTGAGGACACAGCAGCCTGGGCTCCTGACTGAGAGTGCTCTTAGCTGCCTGTTTGTTGCTGCTGAGGCCCTGAGGCCCATGTCACTGCTGACACTGGCCAGTGCCGCTTTGGTTGCCTGAGTTGACACCTGCCTCCTGGGGCTACTAGTCATGTGGTCCACCATGGGAACACAACCTGGTGCTGTGTTGTCCTGCTCCAAGCTTTCCCCAAGCTCTGGAAGAAGGAACTCTCATGGTTGGAGTCCTACTGGCCTGACAGGGACCTCAGCCTTGAGAAACAGACTGCAACCTGCAGCTCAGCAGGAACAGGAAAACATCTCCATGGGGAGTAGTGGCTCCTGTCCTTCCCATTGCCAGAGCATCTTGGAGCCTTGTGCATGCATCCATTGCTGGGGCTAGGCCCACAGGGATTGGTGGAAACTTTGTTGGTCACAAACCGCAGGGCTGTGGCTTGCATGGATAGGGAGGGGGCATGTCAGTATGTATGTGCTGCCTGGAGGGGACAGGCTGGGCCTCAGGGAGGGTGATTTTGGATTTTGTTTGCAGTGTTGGTGGCATTTGTCCTTACCAAAAGGAAGGGATTTGTCATAATGGTGAGCTTGTTACATGTCTATAAGATGACTGCAATGCTCCGCAATAATGTACCCAACCAGTACCCTGACTCTCTCGAGGTATCAAAATGATGCTACACTGCCTCCAAGTGTAGAATGCTAATCTATTGACTTGAGTAGCTCTGATGTTTCAGTGTGTGTATAGTCATGGGCAGTGCAGTGAATATGTGAGCTTAAGAAATTAGTGGAGAGCCTTTGCATGGTGACACATGCCTGTCATGCATACACTCAAGGGGCTGAGGCAGGAGAATTGTTAGTCAGGGTCGGCCTGGGCTGCATAAAGAGACCCTGTTTGAAAAAATAAAATAGTGGAGAAAATTGACTAAAAATGGAATCAAGTAGGAGGAACATACTATGACAAAGTACATTCATATTTTAAAACATGAAAAAGCTGATACCAGTACAAATGTGTACACATTCCTATTATTTATAAGTAACTGCATATATATCTGCATTCATGGACAAAAACATCTATTTTCAAAAGTATACTTATCTATAAATACACCCAGAATTGAGACTTTAATATACATGCCAAAATGTAGTATTGGGGTGGCTGTGGTATATTTTGGTTTTTCTTTTTTCTTTCTGCATGTATTTCCAAAGCTTCATTTTATATCTGTACCATTTCAACTTCTTCCATATAATCCTTTACATTTTCCAAATTTTCTACATCAATGGGTCTTTTATTATGAGAAGTAGCTTCTGATTATAGTCAGTTGACATTTCTGTGCTTCTGAAAACTCCTCTGCCTCAAGGTATTCTCTATGGAAAAAAGCTGATGAGTAGCTTTCTGCTGTGTCCTGTTAACCTCACACTCTCTGTCCTGAAGACATTGCCTCTGACTGTACACACCTCTGAAATTGTCCAGCTTGGGACTTGTTTCGTCTTGCTGCTTGTCTTTGTCTCCTCTTTCTGGAGACACCTGTGAAATTGTCTGCGTGTCCTTGTCCCCTGGCTGTACACACCTGTGAAATTGTCTGTGTGTCCTTGTCCCCTGACTGTACACACCTCTGAAATTGTCCAGCTTGGGACTTGTTTCGTCTTGCTGCTTGTCTTTGTCTCCTCTTTCTGGAGACACCTGTGAAATTGTCTGCGTGTCCTTGTCCCCTGGCTGTACACACCTGTGAAATTGTCTGTGTGTCCTTGTCCCCTGGCTGTACACACCTGTGAAATTGTCTGTGTGTCCTTGTCCCCTGACTGTACACACCTGTGAAATTGTCTGTGTGTCCTTGTCCTCTGACTGTACACACCTGTGAAATGGTCTCCTTGTCCTTGTCCCCTTGCTGTACACACCTGTGAAATTCTGTGTCCTTGTCCCCTGACTGTTCACACCCATGAAATTGTCTGCTTGCCCTTGTCCCCTGACTGTACACACCTGTGAAGTTGTCCTCCTTGGCCCTGGTTGTTCCTGCTCATTTGCATTTCCTCTTGAATATGCAGAATGTCTCAATCCTCAGAATCTGGGTTTAGAAATAAAGGAAGATCTGCTTACTGTCCAGGCTCCCTTCCTGCAGCCTTGGAAATGACCTCACCAGGCTGCTGTGCCAACGGCTGGGAAGTGTGGGTGACATCCTCCTTCATCCTCTGTGTCCTTGCCATTGTGTTCTTTATCCTTCGTCAGCTTACTAGAACAACAAGGAGGAAGTTTGGTGTGTAATACAAATTACAGCTGACTAATGTGCTTTGACATGAGTTTTTTGGTGTGTGTGTGTGTGTGTGTGTGTGTGTGTTTCTGTCCTGTGTCTCTCTGTCTACCCACCTCTGCCTCCCTTCTCAAGTGCTAAGAATAAAAGCCTGTAGTACCATTCCCAGCAATACTGGTTATATTTAGACTTAAATTTCTCTGTTGCCCCAGTTGTCCAGAATCTTGCTAAATAGACCACGCTGGCCTGAAACTCACAGGGATAGAATACTGGCATTGAAAGTGTGCACCTTCACTCTTGGCTTGTTTCTGGGTTTTGTTTTGGATTTGTTGTTGTTTTGAAACTCTGTCTCAGTATGTAGCACTTACTGTGTAGCCCAGAACTCATATTGTAGCCCAGGCTGTCTTCTAACTTACCTGCCTTTGCTAAGTTTTTATAAACTGTATTGGCTATATTATCTCCACATTCATGTCTACTTCTCTAAAAAAAACAGAAAATCAAAAGTATAATTCTCTGAAGAGTCAAAGGCTTGTACTCAGTGGCACTCAGTGGCCTGGCCATCATTCTGCTCCAGTGGAAATCTGTTTTACTTGCGTTCCATAGGAACCAGTGTTTGTGCTGATCCTGCAAACAATTCCTGTCTGAAACTAGTTCCCTCACCTCACACACCAGTCATCTCATATCCCTCTGCCTAGGCTGCTTTTAGGTTTTGAAACATTACTGAACTGGGAGGGGCTGAGATCTCTCTAATCTCAGTAGGCTGTGGTTTACTAGTGACTAGCACTTGCCATTCAAATGTCTGTCCAAATACATGGAAAGAGAAAACCATGTTTTTCTTGTTTACACATGAAAGAATTTGGCCAAAATTGTGTTATTACAGGTGGGAGCCGCGCCAGTACAGGAGCCCAGGTATCCTTTGGCAAGAATATGGAGATCAAGGGGACAACTTACAAGAGTGTGTTCTCTGCTTCTACCATGTCAGTGTCAATCTTGGGGGCAAGCACTTTTTTCCAACTGAGCCATCTTGCAGGCCCTGAGATTTCTTTTAGAGTTTTACCAAACACCAAAAAATAACTGATCTATACTGGACTTTTCCATGAAGTCATTCTGTGATACTGCGTCTAAGAATGTGCCTTCCTTCCTAAGTACAATTGGATTTCTCCATAAAGATCCGGATGACCATGAGCAGTGGCAATAACCTATAATATTGAGAGGTCTATGGGACCCAACTGGCAAATAGTTCAAAACGGGTTTTTATTTGCTGCGATGAGGTATCTAGTGGTCTATATTGTTGAGGTGCCGTCTCTCCCATCCTGTTATTGGATGAGCACATTTGAACTATTATATGTGTGCTTATTCCACAGTGTTAGGTTTCCATGTAACTTCTTCAAGAGGCCTTTAGTGTTAGTTAGCCCTCCACAATTCCCCTATTCGCCCTACTTTCCACTTCTACACCATTTAATCCTCCTTGCCCCATCATTTCCTATTTTCTCTTTATATCACCACTGTTCTGTCTCCCTGATCTTAAAGCAGCCTCCACTCCCATGACCCTTTACTAATTTCCTGACCTCTATGGGTATTGCAATTTCAGCACACATATGTAATAGCTTAAATATAGAATCCATATATTAGAGTATTCAGTGTTTGTATTTCTGGGTCTAGGTGACATCTATCAAAATGATTCCAGATGCATTCATTAATTGCAGATTTTGTAATTTTATTTTTCTTAGTAGAAAAATATAATTAATGATAACTCACTATAAAACTGAAACACTTTACTGGGTGTTGAACATCTAGATTGTGTCTATTTCCTGGCTATGGTTAATAAAGCTTCAGTGAGCCCAGATGACCAAATATCTACATAGTTGTTATAGAATTCATTGGACTTGTAAAGAGATGCATAGTATATAGTTGCATTGGGTGGAAGATCTCTCTTCCATAGTGGCACTGACACCAGGAGTGCCATCCCCCTTTCCCATATCCAAACCAACACCTGTTGTCATTTCTTCTTTTGGTCTTAGCTACTCTGACTAAGGAAAGGAGAAATTTCAAATAAATTTTAATTTTCATTACCTTTATTGCCAAGGATGTTGAACATTTAAAATCAACATTACTCTGTTATTATATTTCATCAAGTGAGAATTCTAATGAGCTCCAAACACCACTTTTTAATTGGGTTCCTTTCTTGACATTTACATTTTTGAGTTCTTTTCATATTTTCGTAATCAATCCCAGTTAACTGTGTAGCTTGTATTTTTTCCCATTCGAGGGCTTCATTTTCTCTTGTATTAGGATGTACTTTGTGGTACAGGAGCTTTTTTTATTATTATTATTTTAATTTTAAATAGCTTGTTTTACATGTCAATCCCAGTTCCCTCTCCCTCCCCTCCTCCTGCCCCCCCCCCCCACCATCCTCCGCAGCCTCCCATCCTATTGCCATTTCCTTCCATAGAGGGGATATCTACAGTTTGTCATTTCACTCAGGACAGGATCCAGGCACTCCACTAGGAGTCCAGGCTGAGAGAGCATCCTTCTTTGTGTTATGGACACACGATGTCTGTTTGTATGCCAGGGATAAACACTGATCCACTGCCCAGGTCTCCTCACTGACACTCACATTCTGGGGTCTGGATCAGTCCCATGCTGGCTGTCAGTATGGGGTCCAAGAGCTCTTGCCTGTTCAGATCAGCTGTCTCTGCTGGTTTTGCCAGCCCATTCTTTGCCAATTTGCTCACCGCTCCTCTCTCTCTGTCACTGGGTTCCTTGGGTTCAGTTCAGTGTTTAACTGTGGGTGTTTGCCTCTGCTTCCATCAGTCACTGGATGAAGGCTCCAGGATGGTTATAAACATCAAGCTCATTATCAGGAATGGGCATTCGAGGTGGTCTCTCCACTATTGGTTAGCTTGCCAATTGGTGTCATCCCTCTAGACCACTAGAGGTCACACTGGTGCCAGATCTGTTTTCTAACCTATGATTCCCTCTTCCCCCTATTCTACCCCCCACTCAACCTTCCTGTTCCCCCATAACCCACTCTCTCTTCCTCTTCTCCCCCTCTCTTCTTTCCAGCCCCACCATCCCCCTCCATGTTCTCAATCTGTTCAGAAGATCTTGCCTCATTCCTCTTCTCTTGGGTACCATGCATATCTCTTAGGTTCTTTCATGTTTCCCAGACTGCCAGTGGAAGTGCAGACTGGCTCTATCCTGATTCAGGTCTAAAATCCATATATGAGTGAGTACATACCATGTTTGTCTTTTTGTGACTGGGTTACCCCACTCAGGATGGTTTCTTTGGTACAGGAACTTTTAAGTTTTGTGAGATCGCATTTATCAGTTGTAGGTCTTGAAGTGTGTATTACCAGAGTATTGTTAGAGTGTCGTTTTCTAGTCCTGTAAGTTGAAGCATATCCCCTATTTTCTCCTCTCACTGATCGGGGTATCGGTTATTATGTCCATGTCCTTGGTCTGTTTGTAGTTGAGTTCTGTGCAAGGTGTGAGATAAGTATCTAATTTCATTCTGCAGACAGCTGGTCAAGCACCATTTGTGAAGATGCTGTCTTTTCTCCAGTATATAGTTTTGGCCAGTTTATCCAAAATCAGGTGTCTATGTGAGTATGGGCTTCTATATATCGGTGTCCAGTTCTATTCTATTGATCGTTGAGTGTGCTTTAATGCCAGTGCCATGCTGGCTTTGTTACTAGTGCACTATAACAAAACCTCCAGCAGTGTTTTCATATTTCAGGATGCTTTGGTATATTTTGAATTTTGTTCTTACATATTAATTTTAAGGCTCCTTTCTGAACTTCTTGTTGCTCAATATGGTGTGGGTCCTCCAGAGTGGAGCTGGAGAGCAAACTTACCCTGTTCAGCTGTTGGCCAGTCATCTTCTTTATTAAACCAATAACAATGACATGTTCACAGTGTCAAGGATTATGCTACACACTCCGATGAATTGGGCCTTGGCTCATGGGTTACCTCCCATGATCTCCACTTGCCTAACAACTTTTCATCCCAAGAATCCAAGGCTTGTTGAAGTATGATTTCTCCTGAGCCTGAAAACGCCACCAAGTTGAATTTCAGGTGTTTCTGTGCAGACAGTAGTCACGTTTGCAAACCTCCTGAACATGGAAAATCTGAGTGAGTTTTTTGGACTGAGTGCATTTCTCCACTTCTGGGTTCAGAGGGTCCATAATTCTAAATGTATAAGCTGGCCATCTGATATACACCAACCCCTCAGCTGATGGTGAAAATTCAGCTTCTTGCTCCATGTGACCAACACACACGATGACAGTAACTGAATCTAAAAGATAAATAACTGGAGCCTTAATTAATTATCCAGAAAATTGTCTACTAATTAAACTGAAAATAGCTATATAGTCAATGTAAACTTTGAGTCAAACAAAATGTAAACTACAATTGACATCTGCAGTTTGGATTTTGTAATTACATACAGTTAAATAACCACAGGACACTGACAAAATAGATGCTTCCTTAAATTCAATGTTTCTGCGTAGTCATTTGCTTCTAGTCTTTCCCTGAGCCTTGACCTAAACATGGATCTCCACTGTTACTCTAATTTTTAAATTGCACAATTATCACAGCATATGAAGCCTTGACATTTTGTTTTTTTCCTTTACCAGTTTTAGCAAAGTTTTGAGGCCTCCCCTACAATGATGCATATGTACTAAACAGTTTGTTTCTTTTTTGCAACAGTGAGTATCTACAGTTTACTCATCTATGTGACAATGAAGGAATAACTATTTACTTTTCAGGACTATGTCAAAGTAGGACTCTGATGTTAGACCGGGAGAATGAGTCTTCCTCTGACTCTGCTCTGTGCCCATTTCCATTTAGTTTGGCCAATGGGGAACCCAAGCAGGAGCTAGAGAGAGGGAAGAGAGAGATAGATTTTATGATTTGTTCCTATAGCTCCTTAAAAGATGGGTCACAGGAAACCAGCATGTCCCACATCCAATGGTCCTAACTCATATCATGCATGCCTCTCTGCAAACATTTCTGCCTTTGTCATCCTGCCATTTCCCTTCCATCCTCCCTGTCCTCAACATTGCCTAAAGGAAACACCTGTCTTTGGGATCTTTTTGATGTTTTTTGTTTTTGTTTTGTATTTCAAGAGAGGGTGTCTCTGTGTAACAGTCCTGACTGTCCTGGAACTCAATTTGTAGATCAGGCTAGCCTCAAACTCACTGAGATCTACCTGCCTCTGTCTCCCAAGTGTTGGGACTAAAGGTGTGAGGCACCACTGCCTGACTTGTTTTGGGAGTCTTCAAGAGACATTCACAGCTCACCTACAGGTAATTTCTGGTTCAATAAATAGGTTGCCTGGCCTCATTTCTTTACACTCCATAGGCATCTTGTCACTGCTTGGGGAACAATGCTATTGCCACCATATATGACTGGTTCCTCCAGCCATCCTTTATACTGAGCAGGCAGCAGTTCTGGCCTTTCACTCACCAGGCACAGACCCCATCCTTCTTACCAGCCATCATGTGATTATACACTTTTATATTTCATAGTTTCCAGGTGGTGAAATAGACAGCAACAGTAAACACGCTTATGGATGGTTTACTTAAATAAATTTATTTCATTTTTTATGTGTGCTCATCTGAGATCATGGCATTTGTGTCATCCACATTTAGGGAGGATGTTTCCCTCTTCTTCTCTGGAAACTTTCTTAGAGATACACTTAGAATTTGCCTCATTAACACAGAAACAGGATCATTTCTTTCCTTATTAGTTTATTCTTTATTTAATTATATGTGTGTGGGAGCCCACATGAGTTCAGGTTCCCACTGAGGCCAGAGGGAAAGGAGATCCTCGGGAGCTGGAATTCCAAGCAGTTCTGAGCCTCCCCACGTGGGTGCTGGGAACCAAGCTCAGGTCTTCGAAAGAGCAGCAGGCTACATTCTTAATCACTGAGCCATCTCTCCAGACCCCAAATCTTATTGATGGTCAGGGCATGTGTAGACCTACACCACCACATAGCTGTGGATATCCAAGGGTACCTAGCAGAGTCAGTTCTTCCCCATTTGTGCTGTCCAAGTCTTGGATGCCTGTTCTTCCACAGGAATGTGGCCAACCTACCAGACTTCGCATCCTCAAAGAAAACTGACTGTCCCCTCTCCCTTGAAAGTTAACCCAACCTATTCCATCTTACTGACCTGTAGCCTCTATGGGAACTCTAACTGAAATACAAATATCTACATATTCAAAGGCAACATTCACAACAAAGATAAAGCATGTGATGTTTGTTTTTCTAAGTCCAGATGACCTCACTCCAAATGATTGTTACAGCTCTATTCATTTCCCTGCATTTTTTATTTTTATTTTGAGACATTGTCTTGAGTGCCAAAAGCTGATCTATACCTCACTATGTACCCAACCATGACTTTTAACTTCTGAACCTCCTGCTTCCACCTCCTAAGTGTGCCACCAAAACCAATTCATGCAGTGCTGAAGACAGAACCCAGGGTGTCACACATATTGGCAAGCACTCTGCCAAGTGATCAACACCCCCAGGACCCTAGATTGCATTTTATTATTACTATAATATGAGGAGTGGGTATTCATGTCTGTGTGTGTATGGGTGTGGGTGTGCATTTGTTTGTGCAGGTATAGGTTCACATGTGCACACATGCAAGGGAAAGGCAGAAGTTGGTATTTGGTGTCTCCTTCTGTTTTTGAAGCAGAATCTCTTGCTATACCTGAATCTCACTCTTTTGACTTGGATGCTGGCCTCCAAACCAGGGATCTTTGTTTGTCTGTCTCCTCTCCTCAGCACCAGCGTTACAGATGTATACCTGATGTCCAGCATTTGTGTGTGTGTGTGTTGTTGTTCCAAATTCGGGTCTTTATTCTTGTGCAGAAGGTTCTTTAAAGACTGAGCCCTTGCCTTGCATCCCATCGTGCCTTCCAGTGACTGGGGACAGCCACAGAACTTCCCATCCTGGCAGGAGCCAAGCACCCCAGATCCCAGGACTTCTCTTCCACCAACGAGACCAGGGGACCAGCTGGCCTGGCAGGACCTGGTAAAACAGGCCCTGAATCTGGGCCTGCATTCCAGTGCCTGGGGATTGCCTGGGAATTTCCACAGAGCTTCCCATGCGGGGGGTGGGGAGCAAGCACCCCAGATCCCAGGTCTTCTCTTCCACCAACGAGACCAGGGGACCAGCTGTTGCTGAGTGTATTTTTCTATTATCTCTTTCCCATCTCTTCTTTTAGTGGGTGCAGAAAGAGCCCCTTAGGGGACCAGAGTTCCCTTTCAGTGGGTGTTAGCAAGTCCAATACTCTGGTAGTTCTTCTTTTACTCATCCAAGTTTTGGTCCCATGGGGGGAGAAGAAGACCAGGAATCTGGGGTGCTTAGCCTACCACCTGGCCAGTGCTTTTTTTCAAATGTATGATGTTAATAGAGTTACTATGTCATACATTAGGTTACTATATGTGAACATTTGGTTTTCTTTAAAAAGTCAATTAATGTTTGGTGCTTAGGATCAACCAACGACCTAACTCATGCTCTGTGCCACTGAGCTATTCCTCCCTCACAATTATTTAGTTAGATAAGCATAAGACAATAGTGGACTAGGGGCATATCTCAGTGAAAGGACACTTGAACATTGAGGCCCTGAGTTTTGTTCTCAGAACTGCGGAGAGTGGGACTTGAGGGTAGACAAAAGAAAATACGGGAGTCATTTTAGGGGTTTTAGATTCAAAAGCAGCATGCCTTCTGTGATTATAGAGACACAGGCAAACGGCAGCCTCTTGCAGGTTATTAACATTCTCTCTTTTTAAAAGAATTGTTTTTATTTTATAAGTGATTTTTCTTTCTGGTTTTCTGAGACAGGGTTTCTCTGTCCAACTGCCCTAGCTGTCCGGGTAGACCAGGCATGTCTCAACCTCATAGAGATCATCCTGCATGTCTCACCAGTCCTGGGATTACAGGGGTGTGCTACCATGCCTGGCTCTGTTTTGTAGTGTTTTTAGTGCATATAAGTATGTGCACTATGTGTGTGCCTGATTCATGAAGAGGCCTGAAGAGGGCTCCAGATTTTTTGGAACTGGACTTACACAGATGGTTGTAAAGCCTTTATGTGTTAAATGTGTATTGAACCCTGATCCTCAGTAAGCATAGCAGGTGCTCTTAGCTGCTGAGCCATCTCTCTAGCCCAGTTATTGGGAATCTCTTAATGACGCTTTTTCAAATAGCTAGCATAGCTTTGGGTATCTGTCAGTATATTCTGTGATTCTCAGATTACAGTAGAATCCAGAGAGACAGTGTTTACTAAAACATTTGCCTTGTAGGAAGTAGGTACACCCACTTTATCATCTTCAGAAAACAATGCATGAAATGAGATACCTATTAGAATTTTTGTGATTATGATTTGTTATAGCAAAGATCTCAGAACAATATTTGATATGAATGGACTGAGGAAATGAAGTATGTGCTGATATATTTGGTAAGTCAAATTTATCACATGGATGATAGAGTGTATACCCCTAATCCCAGCACTCAGATAGCAGGGCCAGGAGGATAAAGAGTTTGAGGCTCTCATAAAATACACAGTGAGTCCCTGTCTGGAAAAGTAAATTAAAGGCTTAAGAATTTCTGACTCCTAGGCATCTCTTAGGAAAATTGCCTCACAGATGAGTAGCCAGAATCTATACTTTTAGAAAATTATTTCAAAAATTGTGTGTGTGTGTGTGTGTGTGTGTGTGTGTGTGTGTGGAGTGTGTGTGCCCTCATAGTCATCCAGAGGCTTTAATCTTAAGCAAGTTGTTATTCTCTGTTCCAGGCTTGCAGGTGGAATCAAGGCCAGGAATTCTTAAGGATCTGTCTCCATAGACAGGTGTTGTTCTCATCTGGGCATCCTGGGTGCAGGATTTTCAGAGTACTCCCCTGAAACAGAAGGAGTATCTGGCCAGAAGTGTCAGTCCTTTTCCATCACTGAAAAACATTCAAGGAAGAAGGCAAGGCCTGGTAAGTGAGATGCTCCCCTCCTATCAGTGCTCCTCTGCACTTAGTTCCCTACAGCCGTGGGGAAAGCATTCCTATGATCTCGTCTTGAGCCCCAGATTTTTACAACAAAATAAAAATATCTGAGTTGAGCTCCAGTTCTATACACATGAACTTAAGTCTCCTTGAATAATAGGTGTGTACCAAATCACACCTTGACTCTCACGTGCCTTTTCATAAAAATATACTTCGAAGCTGTGATGTCCATGTGTTCAGAAAGAAATTAATTCCACTGATATTCGTATAGCATTATTTTAGTCCCATCATCCTTGAGGCAAAGTAATAGGCAGAGGTCTAGGTAGAGGCAGAGGCAGAGGCAGGCAAATTTTTTTTTCTTTTTTGGTTTTTACGAGACAGGGTTTCTCTGTATTGTTTTCGAGGCTGTCGGTCCAGCCCAGCCTCGAACTCACAGTGATCCACTTGCCTCTGCCTCCCGAATGCTGGGATTAAAGGTGTGCGCCACCACCGCCTGGCTAGAGGCAGGCATATTAATGTGAGTTCTAGGCTAGCATGATGCAACACACTTTGTTACAAAGCATCAGTCAAAAAATAAAGGTAGTAAATAAATGGCTTCTTCTTGCTCTGTTTGACCCTGTAAAATATCAGTGCCAAATATTTAGGAGGTCAATGTGCCATAAGCTCTGAAAATGTTATATCCCAGTGTATCTCAGAGTTGAAGGTTCAGGGACAGGAACGAATGGAGCAAAATATCAACCGCTCCAGAAATCCTGGCAGTAGTTAAAATTGTTCTCTCAGGGAAGTAAAGAGTTTATTACCAGCAAAGAAGGAGTTACATGAGGTATGTCATAGAGAACTACATGAAAACTTTGCTATTGATACCTCAGCTAGGGGATCAAGATCTGGATTATTTACAATTACATAAAATATGAAATCATGAGAAAGAGATCAAGCCACTTAGTAAAGGAACAATAAAGAGATGATCATCACAAATTTACTAAAAATGGAGAGTGAGTTCTGGATGCATCCAGAAAATACATAGTGATCCTAAAGTAGCTGTAAACCATGGCCAGCTAGAAATGAAATGGAAAACACCACTGAGTGTTAACTCTTCCCACATGCCTGGTCCCAGAGTTGTGTCAGTCCCAAATGAACATGCAGGATGCTATATGAATTATCAAGCTGTTGGCCGTTTGTTATGGAATCTTGTTGTCCAACTCTGACTTAATTATTAACCCATAAATACTAATCTGAGTATTTCCACATGGACTTTTATTATAGGTGAAAGATTTCAGACCTCTCATTCCTCTGTCATCCTACATGATCATTCTGTGACTCCATTTCCCAGAATCCTCCACCTCTCCAAGTTCCCCTCTCTTGTTTCCTGATTGGACAAAGTGCTTTATTTATCAACCAATAAGACAAACATATTCACAGAAGAACTTCCCCCATAAGATGAGGGCCATATCAGAAAGGAATGCTATACTTATACTCTGCTTGTGTTTATGGGGATTTTTCCTGGCTCGTAAAACAGTGTAGAGGATGCTCCAAAAGACAAAACCTGTCTTACTACATAGTTTATGTAGACCTTGGCAGTGAACTCAATATATTTATTAAAGAGGTACATGACCACAGGTATGGGCCACAATGTCTCCGGATCTGTAGTAAACCAGACATGGTGTCCAACAGCATTGCCATGGATGAAAAACACTTGATGTACATAGATTGTGTAGTTTTGTCAGCCTTAGTGAAAATGAAGTTTGTTGTTTGCATTACGTAGACCCACCTGGGGCTCGATAGCATGTCACAGCACGTAAGGACACTTGCTTAGCTTGCTGTCCCCAGGCTGTATTCAGAGCATTTCCTGGTGGCTTTCAATCTGAGTGAATTTCACAACACAGAGCTATAATGTCCTCTTCTGTCTTCCTTGGACACTGCAGACTGGACTCCACAAGGGAAGACATGTACACACAAACATAAAATATATTAAAATTTTTAATGGATGCTCTCTATAATAAATACAACATGAGATAAACATAGTAATCAAATTAAGACCATCACAGAAAGACAGGCAGCAATGGGTATGTTCACTTCAAGCTGGGTGATTTGTAGTGTACATCTAGAATCCTGTATTTCATTTCTTGAAATTGCAGAAAGGCAAATGTCCCAGACTACTAATGACTAAAGGGCTGAGTGAGAGGAAGTGTGAAGTCCTTTCTGCTAGTCCTTCCATTGAGATCCCAGGAGAGAGGATCTGGATAGGAGAGTACCTTGGCCAAGATCTGGTTCTGGTCAGTCAGTGCTGTCAGCATGGGTGTGCTATCTCGTTTGGAAAGTGAGGCACTCTCCATGAGCTGCTGGAAACAAATAGAGGAGTCTGATGGCAGGAGCCATATGGAAATCACACCTGGGGTGGAGACCCTGGAGAAGTTGCATACACTTCCTGCTGAGGGGGTGGACTTCCTCATTTTGGGCACGGAGGACCTCAGAGCTCATTCTATCCCAAAGAAAGGTACACATTGGAAATTATCTTTAGGAATCAAGAGGACAGTGGGAAAATGGTGAGATGGAAAATTTGAGGCTTCCTGTGAAGAGCTGTGTTGTGGTCAGTTTGTCCTGTCTAGGAGAGTCTATCACCCATGCTTCCTCACATATCCCAAGCAAATGGATTCAGAATAATTCTTGGTATAGTAAAGTATGGTACTCATTAGATGAGATGCCTATCATTCCTGTGTGGGCATGGAATCCTAGATTCTCCGTTTTAACCCATGTTCTGTTCTAGACACCACCGTTTCTTGCCCTGCTGTGCCTGTTGTGTCAATCCTTTACATCTGTGTCCTAGGTCAGATGTTTGTCCAGATAGGAGACCCTTAGACAACTTCTCATACCTGTCTGCCTTATTCCTGTTTTGTGCATATCTTACTCTGCTTAGTGAGCTAGAGAGTAGTCTTGCCTTGAGTTCCACAGATCAGCCTGCCTCTGCCTCCAGAGTGCTTGTGTAATATGTACTTGCCATGTCCACCATGCTTGTCCCTATGCTGAGCTTACTTCATGGTATGATGGATCTAGAATTTCATAGACAACTACTATAGTCAGCTAATATTCAATTCCTCCTCTACCTACTCCTGTTCCCCTCACAATCTTTTTTTTTTGGTTTTTTTTCGAGACAGGGTTTCTCTGTAGCTTTGGAGACTGTCCTGGAACTCAATGTAGACTAGGCTGGCCTCAAACTCACAGAGACCAGCCTGCCTCTGCCTCCTGAGTGCTGGGATTAAAGGCGTGCCACCAACACCTGGCGCCCCTCACAATCTTTATATCATCTGTGACCTCTTATTATAGTTTTACAGGTGTTAATCACATATTCACATAAGACTCACGAATACAACCTGCTGAAAATGTTTGCTGTTGTTTGGAATTGTTTCCTGTGACCTCTTAATATTAGTAATAAAATAAGGGGCTTCATCTCTGACTAAGATTTTCTCAGTTTTACTGTCTGTTAAATTGGCTTTTAAAACAGTTTCTGGCAGATCTCTGTGAGTTTGAGGCTAAGCTGGACCGACAGCCTACAAAATAATACAGAGAAATGCTGTCTCGTAAAACCAAAAAAAAAAAAAAAAAAGATATCTATGTCAGGATTGATCGTGTCCCCATTCATGAAAGATTTCATGTATAGGAGGAGTGATAAAAGATATGTTTTACAGTTTCATTCCTTACCGACATGGTCAGGGAGAGAGTATCATCAATCAATAGTACAATGGATCAAGGAAAATTGATCATCCTTGTCTGATCAGCAGACCTCAGAGGCAAGTGTGTCCAGTATGAGATAGCATTCACTGGTCACTGGTCACAGTTGACCTGTTAAGATCTAAGTTTGTTTACAGGCATCGCCATGAAAACAACAAGATTCTACCAGGCAGTGTCCAATGGGAAGTTGCCATTCCAAGCTAAAGCGTGGGATTGGCTGGAGAAGATGCCTGGAGACCAACAGTAGCCATGGAGTCTGAGGTGTGGGCCAATGAAAGGAGGCAATCATGGCATGGAAATCCCCTTTCCCACTGACTTTACCATGTACTGTAATGTCAGTGCTTTTCTGAGGTTAGCTGATGAAGCTGTGCATGATGTACAAATGATGGGTCCCATCTGTATTCACTCTAGTTGCCGTCAGTAGTCTTTTTCAAGAAGAGCACCCAGATTGAGGGAACACAGGTGAGAATCCATTTCAGTTGGTCAGAGTTAGGAGCTGTCAGCATGTGTCCATGACCCAAGGAAGAGATCCAAGGGCTTCTTGCTGACTGTGTTAATGGGCAGCGCCACGTTCATGGAGTGCACCTGGGATATTGGTAGCCAAGACTCTACTCCTTGGATTTCTTCTCCCAGAATTAACCCTTTCTCTGTGCCAGCAGAGTCTGGACTCACTTCTCTTTTCTAATTTTCTTCCCTTCTTGATAGGATCTCTCATTCTTGCACTATTGAGACCCTGCAAGCATTACTCATGTGTGATATCACTATGAACTTTCAGAAGCAGTGGTCTTATGTTCCTTATGGGTATGATTGAAGTTGGATGCTTCTTGTAGAATACAAGGCTGAGAGGTTTATGTGCGGGCTGGCTGTACATGTTCCCTCTTTCATACTTTTGTTGCTCTTCTGCTGCACAGACATAGCTACCTCTGGATCTTTTCTCTCTGCCTCTTCTTTTGTCTTTCTGAGATGCTTGTCTCTTTAGCCACTGTTGTAGAAGTCAGTGTGTTTCACACTCAGGCTTCTGAGGCATGGACATTGCTATTTTCTTTCCTCCCTTCTTATATTATCAGTTATAGTCATATACTCTTCATCCACACTACAATGAGTGTGACAGCTAGAGAAGCCCTTCCTCCTTGCAACCACCTCTGTAGAATCCCCGGCACCCAGCATTCTGTGCCATGCTTGGGTCTGAGACCAGGATAAATATAGAGTGGAGCTCCTGCAGGAAGAAGGCATTTGTTTGTCCCGGGTGTTATGTTCCATGAAAGGAGCTATATATGTGTTTTGATTTATATGTGAAAAAAGAACTACCCATTTCCCATGTCATTGTATGTTCACAGACAAGACATTATTTTGCGATTTGTTGAAATATGGGGCAATCTTGTGTCTTTCCTCCTTTTGTGCTGTATCGCCCCTTTCTGTCACTCCCTGGTAGGTTCATGGAGTGTATCATGGCATGGGTGTAGGAGATTTTTATATTCAATCTTCATTCTAAGTGCCACACAAAATGCTTGCTAATCTGTTATTGTCTAACAATCGTTAAAACTGACCAAGGAGCCTGTTTCACTGTCTTCTTTCATTCAAAAGTGGTGTCAGAGCTTTCACTCAGGACCTCTTTCACTCTGAGCTAGTGCTGTAACATGCAGCTACCTGTGCAGCCCAGTATCACTCTTCCTCCATACAGAGTCTTTAATGTTTTGTAGTGCGTGACAAAACTCTGCCATTAGAATGTCCTTTTCAAAGGACAGCAGAATGTCACTGTCATCTTCTCTACCATATTCCCTTATAACTCATCAATAATCAGATAATGTGACACATTCCCAGTGACAATGCCTGACAGTAGGATTGTTCATTGTCTCTTCTGGTCATGGATGTTTCAAGAGAAACATGGTTCTCCTGCTTCACTCTAAATCAAAGTGTGAGGAACTTTACCAGGACAGTGCTATTGAACGCTCTGACAACAGACATAAAGCTAGAGATACTTGGGTTGGTTCATAGATGGATAGGTGTATGGAAGGATGGATGGATGAATGGATTATTGGATGCATGGATGGTCTGAAGGATCAATGCTTGGTAGGACAGATGGATGGATGGTTGGATAGATTGTTGGATGGGAGGAAGTATGTATGTATGGATAGACAAGTAGAACATTGTCCCAATTTAATTATCATTATTTACGTTTTAATATATTCAAATTTTTATTATTTTTATTTTTTGAAAATAAGTTATTTTTTTCTACCTATACTGCTTTTGGTTTTCTTAGTCTCTACTCCTTTAATTGCTACCTCAGTACCTTCTTCTCAGTACTCAGCCCTTATCTGTTGCACTTTAGAAATGAAAAGTTTTTTAAGAGCCACCAACGAAATATGAGAAAAAAAGTATAGTAAGATGAAGGAATACTTATTACAAACAGGTTGACAATAATTACCCAATGGAAAGAAAAGTGTCCTAATAGCTGCCATAAAAGTCAGAGTCCCACATGTTCTTAGGTCAGAGTACCACAAAATTCAAAGCATATACCCATAATATATACAAGTAAGCACTGCGTGGGCATAACTAGTTCTTCAGTGTCTGTGAGATTCTATGAGCTGCAATTTGTTGATTTAGGGAGCTTTGTTCTTTTCTTGCCCTCCAGATCAATGGCTCTTAAAGCCTTTCTTCTTTCTCTTCAAAAGGATTGGAATCCATAAATTTTGAGGGGAGTGATTTAATGGTGGCCTCCACTGTAGAATTTTCCTGCTTGATGTCTGGTACTGGGTCTCTGTTCCTATTTCCATCTGCTACCAGATAATGCCACTCTTTATATGGTTGAATACATTCCTTGTCTATCATACTAGATTTGGGTTACCCCATGCAAATTTGATTTTCTATTTCATCCTATTTGCAAGTATTCTGATGTTATTCTCTTTTAAATTATGAACAACATATTATTTTCTGTTCTCCAGTTGAGGGACCTCTAGCTATTTTTTTTATTCTGGCTACAATGAAAAAAATCCACAAAGGAGTGGTAGGATGGAGGTTTCTTTAGTTATATGTCCAAGAGTGGTATAGTTGGATCTTGAGGCAGATAAATTTCTCCTTTCAGTGCAACTGGCAAATTGATTTTCATAATGTTTATACAAGGTTGTATTCCCACCAGCGGTGTAGGAGTGTTCCCCTTGATCAGCATCCTTGTCAAAATGCTCTCAAGTGTGTGATTGATCTTAGTCACTATGAGTAGTGTTGGATGAAATCTGAAAGTAGTTTTTATTTCCATTTTCCTGATGGACAAAGATGTTGAGCAATTCTTCATTGCTTTCTCAGCCTTTTGAGCTTCTGGACTTAAGGGTTGTCTGTTGAGATCTGTAACTCATGAATTAAGCTGTATATTTGGACCTTTTGAACTCTTGAGCTATTTAAAATTTTAGGATGTTATTAGTCCTGTATCAGATGCAGAGTCAATAAAAATGTTCTCTCATTTTTTATGCTGTCCCCTGCACAGTTGAACTATATCATTTGCCTGACAGAAGGTGTTCAGGTTGCTGAGGTACCATTAAGTAATTGCTATTCTTTGTGACTGTGGAGAGAGAGTTGTCTTCTATGTCACTGCATTCTGTACTCTTCCCACCATTGCTTCTACCAACTTCAGTGTATCTGCTGCTAAGGTGTTGTCTATGATCAACTTGGGATTAATATTTGTATGTGGTAAGAATTATGGATCTAGAGCTAGGCAATCTATGGTGTTTGGGCAGTAGATCAGTATTTATGTCCTTTTTCCCATTTTGTGTATTTCTGGACTCTTTATAAGAAATCAGGTGTCTTCTTCCTGGATGTAATTTTCTATCTGGTTCTTCTATTTGATACCATTGATAAATGTGTCTGTGTTTATGCAAATTCCTTGTACTTTTTTCCATTGCACCTTGGTAGTACCACTTCAAATCTACTAACATGAGACCTTGAGCAGAGGTTTGAATGTTATCATCATTAATAAATCCTGCGTCTTTGTTTGACTCTCTATGAAACTGAGAATTTGGCTTTCATGGACTCCTAACAAATTGCTTCTCCATTACACTGGGGATTGTCTTGATTGTGTTAGTTTTTGTAACTTTTCCTTTTTTTTCTTAGTTAGTTTAATCCTACAGAAACTTGGTCATTGTGAGCTTTTTCCTTCTTCTGATATTTACTTCAGGGGCCTGAAGCATTTGTCATGCATAACTCTCAGTTTCATGTTTAGGGTTACCAAAAGATATTTGATGACATTTGTGGCTACTGTGAATAGTGTATCTCAAATTTCTACCTAAGTCTTTTTCATTTCTGTGTTTTGTGGATATATGTATATGCATAATCAATTATTTATCAGGTAGGAGTTGTTGTTCTAGGATTTTTGCTAGTAGCCTCAGAGAAATCCAGAGGCAAAGAGAGATTGATTGTCACATGAACCAAGTTGATATTCTCTGTTTGTTATAGACTTGGACTGGAGGCAAGGCCATGAACCCTAAAGGACTGGGGATGGGGTCAGTTCACGATATGTGCTAATGGAAATGTCTTGTCCTTATCTGGGCATCCTGGAGACAGGTATTACTAAGTACTCCCCTGAAGCAGAAAGAATATATGGCCTGAAGTGTCAATTCATTTGCAGCACTGAAAAAGAGTCAAGGAAGAAGACAAGACAGCACCTGGTAAGTGAGCTGCTCCCTCCTTTCAGTGACCCTCTAGACTTAGGTCACTATAGCATTGGGACAGGGCTTCCTATGATCTATGCTTGAGCAGCAGACTTCCAGAACAAGAGAATCTGAGTTGAACTCCAGTTCTAAACATGTGCAGTTAAGTCTCATGGGATTTTATGTATGTACCAAACCACACCTTGACTGTGACATGGGCTCTTCATCAATTTATGCTAAGAATCATGGATGTCCACATGTTCAGGAAGATACTAATTCCACTGGGATTGGTGCAGCATTAATTTAGTCCCAAAACTCTTGTGGCAGCATCACAGGCAGAGTCCTAGGCAGAGGCAGAGTACAGGCAGAGACAGACATATTAGTGTGAGTTCAAGCAAGCCTGATGTATTATGGTTAGTTATGTTACATCAGCCAAGAAAATAAAAGCAAGTTATCAATAAATTGATTTTTCTTCCTCTGTTTCACCCTGTAAAATGTCAGTGTGTAACAACCTCTGGAACTTTGATATCCTAGCAAGTAGAGTAGAAGGTTTAGGGACAGGCCTGAATAGAGGAAATATCCAGAAATAATGGCAGGAGGTGCCAAATGGTCTCTCGGGGGAAGGAAAGAGTTTGTTGTCAGCAAAAAAGGAGTTACATGTGCATATGTTTCAGAGAACTGGATGAAATCTTTGCTACTGATGCCTCAGTCAGGTGATTATTTACAACTAGATAAAATATATAAATCATGAGAAAGAAGTCAACAATTTGAGTAAAGCAACAATAAAAACACAGTCTTCACAGATTTACTGAAAAAGCAGAGTGTGTTCAGGAGGCATCAGGAAAGTACATAGTGAACCTGCTTGAGGTGCCAACCAAGGCCACCTTGAAATGAAATGGGAAACACCACCCGCTGATGGAGTTATCAGAAGGGAATACTATCCTTATACTCTGCTGCTGGGTATGGCAAGGTTTCCAGGCTGATTGGATACCAATATGGGGGTCCTCACATATCCCAAACCTGCCCTACAGCATGGTTCCTGTGCATCTCGTCAAAGAACTCAATATATTTATCAAAGAGGTACTTTCCCATCAGTGTTGTTTGCAGCACTGTGTGCAGAACATTACTGAACCAAGCATGGTGTCCCACAGCATTGTCAGGAGTGCAGAAGATGTCATGTACATAGAATGTGACGTCTTGCAGCCATAGTGAAAATGAAGTTGTGTTGTTTGTAGTATGCAGATCCAACTGGAGCTCATGAGATAGCTTGGCAGATAAAGACACTCTATGGTCTTACAGTCCCCACATTGAATTCAGAGGACCTTATGGTAGCTTTCAATGTCAGTGAATTCCAGAATGCGGAGAATTGGTGTCCTCTTTGGTCCACTTTGTGCACTCTACACATGTGTTACATAGCTATCCAAGGTGAAGACAAACATACATAAGGCTCCCAGACAAATAAAGATACTAAATGGATACTTTCAAAAGTGGATACAACTTGAGGTAAACATAGTAATTTACTTAAACCATTCTCAGAAAGAGAGTCAATCATGGGTATGTTCACATCAAGATGGGTGTTTGGTTGTGTACACCTGGAATAATGAAATTGCAGGAAGAATTCTGTCCCAGACTACTAATGATTGAAGGGCTGGAGTGAGAGGTTCAAATTAGGAGGAAGTGTGGTTACAGCAGGAGTGTGGTCACTATAGAGCGTAAACTCTGGGGAATATAACATATTCAGTAACTAGTATAATGAAAATAATATCATGGAGAATAATTTGACCACCAACACTGTTTTGGCTAATTGCTTTCATATTAAATAATCACTTGCAGTGATTTAACACACAGGATGTACTTGTGTAACATGTATTCTTGCATTGGCAATATAGGTTAATGATATCCAAGTTATGAGGATAATCTCAAACACCCCTCTCTATATATGTTAATGTATTAAATGAATGACTTAAGTTTCTAGAATCAGTTTTATTGTCTTCAAGTATAGAAAATATCTGTGCATTTATATATAAACCCAGACATGGACACATTAATCTACTTACCTACATATGTACTTACATATGTATATATTCACATGTTTATCCCAACTTGTGTAAGATGACCAGCACTGCGTTTGAAAGGTTGGCCAGCACTTACATTGCCCAACCATAATATTGAGCAATTTCCATATCCTTTTCCCCATGACAGAAAACGTGCAGTTTGTCCTGAGGGGAGCACTTGGCACCATTCTGTCGCTTCCATTGAGCCCAGCTCTTCATG
Source organism: Mesocricetus auratus (assembly GCF_017639785.1). Lineage (NCBI taxonomy): Eukaryota > Metazoa > Chordata > Mammalia > Rodentia > Cricetidae > Mesocricetus > Mesocricetus auratus. Next base: position 21,903 of record NW_024434935.1, on the reverse strand, counting down.
GCCTCCCTCTCAGGCCTCTTCTCAGCTTTGATGGGGCCATGAGATGACTGGACGTGGAATGTCTACTTTCCTCCATGGAAGTGGTTGGTGGCTGAAGTCTTGCAATAGATATTGGGTTTGAGGTTTAGGATGTGATGGGACCTTGATCCTGGCAGCAGAGACAAGCTCCCTCTGGAGTGAAGGATGAGTTGATGCTCTGTAGTGAGCTTGCCTGAAGTCAGGGAGAGAAGCTTTCTAGAAATAGGTCTAGCTTAACACTTGTCCAGGTTTGGGAAAGGCAGAGGTACTAACTTGACCTTTCCAGGTGAGGGCAGCTCACATAGACACAGAGATGGACACTCCATGTGAGCACTGCTCTCTGGTCTCTGAGAATTGCTCAGGGATTTAGCAGACCCCGGGCTATCACATGGCACATCCTGCAGTGATGTGGTGGCTGGGCCTGTCCTGGGATCTTGGTTGCTGCTGAATTTTACCAGAGACTGAAAACGGGAGATGCCCGTTTGTCACTCTTCTTTCCCATTGGGTGAAAGACCTGCATGACCTCCAGCATGTGCATGCCGAGGTGAGTTTGAGGCCTTTTAAAGCTGTCCTGCCTGAGCTCAGGTGCATTTATCTTCCTCTTAGTCTTAGGGATGCTGAGCTTGCCTTCTTCTTTGACTCTGGGACAAGATGGCTTCAGTTCCCCAGTTTTCTTGGTTGTCTCTGGTATTCTTGGTCTTTGCTTGGCACTATGCCCTAGATATCCTGGGCCTGCTGTGTGAAGATTTCTGAGCTGTGCCATCCAAGTGCTTGGCTTTGTTGTCAATAAGCTTCACTGGCCGTGGCAATGCCCACAGCCTCTTCTCCTGCAACAGGACCTGGCACTAATATTCTGGGCTGAGGATCTCCGTGAAGCACGTCAGAGACTTTTTGGTCTTTCTTGTTCACCTCTTTGTATGTGAAGATGCCACTGCTGGAGCTTTCCTGGGCTTGGTCCCTCCTGAAGACTCTGAAGTTGCTGAGGGATCTTCCAATTGGACCAGGTCAGTGAGGGAGTTTAAGATTTGGGGGAGGTGAATGTCTGACACAAGTATGGTCATGTCTTCAAAATCAATGCTGTACTCCATGACACTCTGCAGATTCCCTCTATCTCTCTCCCAGAATATGGACACCGCCATGGAGGTCTTCACCCTCCCTGAGGAAATAAGGGGATATTGGGGGGTTTGGTGGGAGGGCATGGGAGGAGTGGAGGGAAACAGAGAGTGACCTGGAATTGACATGTGAAACAACCTTGTTTCTAATTTAAATAAATAAATAAATAAATAAAATGAAAAAGTCATAGAAATCACCAAGTATTCCCATCTGTAGCCAACCAATCAAAACATTAACAAACTAGTTGCCCTGACTCTGAAAAATTGCCCTAATTGTTCCCTAAATATCAATTAATCAGGACCCTTGCCTCTTCTACTGATGTAATCCTGCGATTTTTGTCTTTAAAAATTTGAGCAGTAGTCTAGGAGGCCAATTCCTCTTGTGGTTGCTGTATCAACTAACAAACTCCCTGTCATGTTTGAATGAAACAATAAATCTTGCTTTTTCAGTTATAAAAAAGAGCTGGGGAAGGTAAATGTATGACACAAGTGTGGTCATGTCTTCAAAATCAATTCTGGACACCATGACACTCCAGAGTCCCTGTTTCTCCCAGACCAAGGCTAGTGCTTCCCAAGGTGGAAGTATCAGAAGCTAGCTTCTGCCTCTGGCTTCCATCATCAGGGAAGTTCAGGGGCTGCTGCGTGCCAGGGTATTCTAGAGCGAGGAGTGGTTCATCTTGGATTTCTTTAATCCACTCATAGGTCTTCCTAGGCATGGATGGGTCAGCAGTCATCTCATCCATATTGTTATTCTCTGTTTGTCCCAGGAGCTGGAGGTCATGTCAGGAATCCCAAAGGACTTTGGATGGGGGCAGTTAATGAGCTGTCCCCAAAGACAGATGGTGTCATTTTCTGTACATCCTGCATGCAGGCATTACAGAGGTCTGGACTCTGCAGCAGACAGTGTCTGGCCTGAAGGTGTCAATCACAGGGCCATCTCCATGTCCACCACTGAAAAGAGTGAAGGAAGAAGTCACGCCTGGTGAGTGAGATGAGTGAGCTGCTCCCCTCCTTTCAGTGCACCTCAGCACTGAGGACCTTACAGCACTGGGGCGAGGCTTCCTGTTAGCTCTGCTTGAGTGAGAAGTGCATCACCTCTGTGTGAAGACACATATACTGCCCAGTTGTTTCTGGTGACCGAGCGATGTCATGTCTTCTCAGATGTTTGTGTGTTCCTTTGTGTTTGTATGGTGTGTGCATGTATACTGACCACACCTCGGCCTGTGTTCTTTCCTCACCCACCCCCACATTTGTCCTTGGAACAGTGCCTCCCCTTTCTTTGGAAGTTTGCTCTTAGGGTGGTCCTCTGGTCTAAAGTATTGAAAATTACATGTGTCTTTCCTTTAATTTTTCACTTTCTGTCATTGCTACTATGTCCCCAGAAAGCTCAGTTTTTATAGGAGGTTAGGTATCACACCCAATTCCTCCCTCCTGACAGGCCACCAGTTCTAGAATACTGACTTCTCTCCAGCCACACATTTCAAAGGCTTCTTGTAAGTGACATGAAAATCAGTTTAAGGTGTTGGAGTCTTTGGCCTGGACGGTGACTTTCTCTCATTATTGAGACTGAACATGGGGATGGTGAGCCGGAGGCAAAGCTATCCTCTCAGGACTCACATTCTTCCTCTGTGTGGACATGCCTCCTGAAATATGGAGATGTGATCACATTCCTTACCCTCCTGACTGTAAAAACCTTGAATACTATTGTCTGCCATGGCTCGAGCAGACCTGGGATTAGAGATGACCGAGGTAGAGGAAGGTGATGGGACATTCCTTGGCTGAAACTCCTTGGAAACCATCACTGTCTCTGGTTGCAGGGCAGAGGCCTGAGTTCCAGAGTGGGACACAGCGTCATTGTCCTGCAGGCATCACCTGATTTCCCCAGGTATCATGGGTCCCAGTCTGTTGGGGTCATAGTAGGCAACCTGGCTGCCTGCCTGATGGGAAGGTGCCAGGCTGTACCCTTGATTCTGAATATGTGGCAGTGTTGCCTGGAGAAAGATAGCAGACACTGTTGGGCAGGAAGAGACTAAAGTATTGAGATCTAAAATAGTATCACACTGGGCTGTCATGTACCAAGAGATGAGTCTGGTGCTCTGGTCAATGATAGTTCCAGTGAAGTCCTTCCTGTCAGTGCTTCCTGTGAGATCCCACAGGAGAGCACCTGGATAGGAGTTTTCCAATGTAGAGATCTGGTTCTGGTCAGTCAGTGCAGTCAGCATGGGCATGCCATCTCATTGGGAAATGGAGGCACAGGCCATGAGCTGCTGGCAACAAGTGCTGGTCTCTGATGGTAGGAGCTTGGGGTACTGACAGCTGGAGCAGAGACTCTGGAGAAGTTGCACACACTTCCTGCTGTGGGTGTGGAATTCCTCAGCACAGGCACAAAGGGCATCAGAATACATTCTGTTCTAAATAAAGGTGCCCTTTGGAAATAATCTGTAGGAAGCAAGGGGACAGTGGGAAAATGGTGAGATGGATAAGATGGCACTCATTAGATGAGATGCCTGTCATTCCTGTGTGGGCTTGGAATCCTAGATGCTCTGTTTTAACCCTTTCTCTGTCCTAGACACCACCGTTTCTTGCCCTGCTATGCCTGCTGTGACACTCCCTAGCATCTGTGTCCTAGGTCAGATGTTTTTCCAGATAGGAGAACCTTAGATAACTTCTCATTCGTTGTCTGCCTTATCCCTGTTCTGTGCATATCTTACTGTGATTAGTGAGCTAGCGAGCAGTCTGGCCTTGAGTTCCACAGATCAGCCTTCCTCTGCCTCCAGAGTGCTGGTGTCATATGTACTTGCCATGCCTACCATGCTTGTCTCTACACTTCAGCTTCCTTCATGATATGATGCATCTATAAATTCATAGACAACTACTGTAGTCAGGTAATATTCCATTCCTCCTCTAGCAACTCCTGTTCCACTCTCAATCTTTATATCATCTGTGACCTCTTAATAAATTGACAGACATTAATCTCATATTAATATAAGACTTCACAAATTCAACCAGCTGAACATGTTTATTGTTGTTTTGAACTGTTTCGAGTTACCTCTTGAGATTGATAATGAAGTAAGGGATTTCATCTCTAAATAAGATTTTCTCAGTTTTACTCTCTATTAAATTGGCTCTTTGACAGTTACTGGAGAACTGATAATTTCTGATTACTCTTCCAGTGAGGAATGTTGGTGGGAATTGCACCATACTTTCACATGTCACTTGTCATTGTGCAGGGAACACCTACCTGTGGAGTGTCCAACTCCAGCTGATGATACCCTACATGAAATGTTACATGAGACTTGAGGAATGCTCCCAAAGATGGGGTGAAGGGAGTGTAAGGTCAGGGACCAGAGGAGAATAGTATTTCCTTTATGTGACTGGGAATCTATATCCAGAACAATCTTAACAGTCTGGCTGACTATACATGGTTTGGTAAACGGCAATGCCTTGTGCTTTTGATTTATGGTTATCTGCACATTTATGTTTCAAAATTCCTTTGTGTATGTCAGGGTCATCCCTGAGGTTGTTAATTTTTGTATCTATATTTTGTAACCCTTCCTACTTTGTTTTCTCCATTCTTCCATTTCCCATGGGTCTCCCCTCCATGGAAGAGTCTCAATATTCCTTTGACTACAATACCTGTCTTCTGAGTATCCATAGGCAAGTTAGCCTCTCTCACTTTCCTTCATGTAAATCTGGAGAAGTCCAAGTAACTCAAAATATGGCAATCATTCCCCTTGCATATTTTTAATATCCATTTGGGGATTGTGGCCTTAGACTATTGTAGAACATGTTAGAGTGAACTGACCTTCATCCTGTCAAGTTCTACATGCTGAGATTACAGGTATGTGCCACTCTAACTGGTGTGAGCCTGACTTTTAGACAACCATGAATTTGGAACAAAATCAAGTAACTATAGTGGAGGGAGACTCTCTGTTTCGTGATTTGGAGTGACAGATCTCTGCACACCGTTTTCTTGTTCTTGTATCTCTTGAGGCAAACACCATCAAGAATGGCCTGGTTTAACTCCCTGTCCACTGACTTCTAAAGTCTAGACAATGAAGACACCAGAGCATAGTGACATTGCTATCACTCTCAGGTGGACAGAAAACACTTGAGAGCAAACTATCGAAAGTCACATTCCTACTATCAACTAAAACTAAATGTGACATTCACCTTGAGATGTCTATGTCAGCATCAGTATTACACCCATTCATGAAAGATTCAAATAAAATAAGAGGAGGAGTGATTGAAAGATGTATTTTAAAGTTTTATTTCTTACCTGACATGATCAGGGGGAAGGTGTCATCAATCCACAGTACAATAGATCAAGAAAAATTGCTTGTCATTCTCTGATCAGCAGACCTCAGAGACAAGTGTGTCCACTCTGAGACAGGACTCATTGGTCAATGGTCACTTGTCACTGGTCATAGGTGACCTGTTAATATATAAGTTTGTTTACAGGCATCACCATGGAAACACCAAGATTCTACCAGGTAGCATCCAATGGGAAGTTGCCATTCCAAGCTAAAAGGTGGGATTGGTTGGAGAAGATGCCTGGAGACTAATAGTAGCTATAGACTCTGAGGGGTGGACTAGTCAAAAGAGGCAATCATGGCATGGTATTCCATTGTTTCAGGGTTAGGGTTAGGGTTAGGGTTGTTAGCCTGTTCTATCATGACCTTTTCTAAGGTCAGCTGATGAAGCTGTGCATATTGTGCCGATGATGTGCCCCACCAGCACACACTATAACTACTTCAGTAGTCTTTTTCAAGAAGAAAGAACCCCCAGATTAAGGGAACTCAGGTGAGAATCCTTCAGTTGGTCTGAGTCATGAGCTTTCAGCATGTGTCAATGACCCACGGAAGAGATCCAAGGGCTCTTTGCTCACTGTGTTGATGGGCAGCACCAAATTCATTGAGTGCACTTGTGATATTGGACGCCAAGACGCTACTCGTTGGCTTTCTTCTTCCCTAATTTTGCCTTTCTCTGTGCTGGCATCAGCTGGACTCACACTTCTCTTGTCATAAAAGTCAAAATCCCACATGTTCTTATGCCAGAGCACCACAAAATTCAAAATACCCATACTATATACATGGAATTACTGTGTGGGCATAAATAGATCTTCAGTGTCTGTGAGATTCTATGAGCTCTGTTTTGTTGATTCAGGGAGCTTTGTTCTTTTCTTGTCCTCCAGATCAGGGGCTCTTAAAGCCTTTCTTTCTTCTCTTCCAGATTCCATAAATATTGAGGGGACCGATTTGATGATGACTTCCAATGTTGAATTTCCCCCCTTAATGTCTAGCACTGGGTCTCTGTCTCTATTTCCTTCTGCTACCAGATGATGCCCTTCTGTATATTGTTGTATACATTCCTTGTCTCTCATTCTAAATTTGGGTTACCCTATACAAATTTGATTTTCTAGTTCATCCTATTTGCAAGTAATCTGATATTATTCTCTTTTAAACTCTGAGCCACATGTTGTTTTCTGTTCTCCAGTTGAGAGAACTCAAGATATTTTCTTGTTTCTGGCTATAATAAAAAAGCCACAAAGGAGTGGTAGGATGGAGGTTTCTTTAGATATATGTCTAAGAGTGGTATAGTTGGATCTTGAGGCAGATAATTTTCTCTTTTTTGTGGAACTGTCAAATTGATTTCTATAGTGACTATACAAGTTTGTATTCCCACCAGTGGTGTAGGAGTGTTCCCCTTGTTCAACATCCTTGCAAAATGCACTGGCAAGTGTGTGATTGATCTTAGGCACTCTGTCCAGTGTTGGGTGGAATCTGGAATTTTTTTTATTTCCATTTTCCTGATGGACAAAGATATTGAGTAGTTCTTCATTACTTTCTCAGGCTTTTGAGAATCTGCCCTTAAGGGTTGTCTGTTGAGATCTTTAGTTCCTGAATTAAGCTGTATATTGGACCTTTTTTAACTTTTTAGCTATTAATGTTTTTAGAATATTATTAGCCCTGTATCAGATGTGGAGTCAATATAATTGTTCTCTTATTTTGTGCTGTCCCCTGCACAGATAAACCATGTCCTTTGTCTGACTGAAGTTGTTCAGGTTGCTGAGATACCATTAAGTAATTGCTACTCTGCGTGACTGTGGATAGAGTGTTGCCTTCTGTGTCAGTGCATTCTGTACTGTACCCATCATTGTCTTCTATCAGCTTCAGTGTATCTGCCACTATGGTGATGTCTGTGATCAACCTGGAAATAAGTCTTGTATGTGGTAAAAATTATGGATCTATTTACATTCCTCGTCTCACATACATGCAGGTTGACATGCACAATGTGTTGCATATGGTTACCTTTTGCCCATTTCGTGTATTTCTGACCTCTTTATAAGAAATCAGGTGTCTGCTAGCGTGTAATCTTTATCTAGGTCTTCTGTTTGATCCCATTGATGAATGTGTCTCTGTGTATGACATTGCCGTGTATTTTTGCACCTTGGGTGTACCACTTGAAATCTGCTGACATCAGACCTCTAATAGAGGTTTTAATGTTATCACCATTAATATATCCTGTGTCTTTCTGTGGCTCTATATGCAATTGAGAATTTTGCTTTCAAATCCTCCTAACAAATTGCTTCTTCATTATAGTGGGGATTGTCTTAAATGTGTTAGTTGTTTTAACTTTACTTTTTTCTTAATTAGGTTATATCTTACAGAACCTTAATCATGTGAGATATTTTCTTCTTTTGATATTCTACTCAGAGACCTGAAGTTTTTCATGCATGTCTCTCAGTTGCTTGATTAGAGTTACCCCACAATATTTGATGATATTTGTGTCTATTGTAAATGTTGTATCTCAAATATATACCTCAGTCTTTTTCATTTCTATACTATTGGGGCATGTATATTTTTTCATTAATTACTGACCAAATTACTTTGCTAAAATTACTTATCAGGTGTATGTGTACCTAGTTGTTTTTTTAGGGTCACTTATACACACACCATTATCATCTGCGAACAGTGACACATTGACGTCTTCCTTTTCATTTTGTATCCCTTTGATCTACTTCAGTTCTTATTGCTGTTGCTAAGCTTTAATTAGTACATGGATTTGACATAGAGACAGTAGACAACCTTTTGTTCTTCCTGATATGGGTCAATCGCCTAGAACGTCTTCCTATCTCTTAAAAAGTGGTTTCAGATTTGTTGTAAATTGGTTTTGTTTTGTTGAAACATGCCCTCTTATTCTAAATCTCTCCTGGACTTTTATCATGTAGTGTTCTTGGGTTTTGAATGAGGCATTACTTCGTAAGAAGATTAACAAGTATTTGTTTTTTCATTTCATTTGTACGATGGATTTAATTACTGAATAACATGTATTGGTGCATCACTGAATCTCTGGTTTGACACCAGGTCGATGATTTTGGATGATCTGTTCTGGCATTTTAATGACAATAGGGGATCTAGGTTTATTTAATTCTTTTTCTGTTATGATTCCACCTTGAGAAATGGTAATTCTTGAGAAAATGATCTTTTCTTTCATGTTTTCATTTTTTGAAGAACAGGTTTTTGTTTTGCTTTGTGTTGTTTTTTTGAGACAAGGCTTCTCTGTATTGTTTTGGAGGCTGTCCTGGAACTTGCTCTGTGGACCAGGCTGGCCTCGAACTCACAGAGATCCACCTGCCTCTGCCTCCTGAGTGCTGGGATTAAAGGCGTGCTCCACCAATGCCCAGCTGGAGGACAGGCTTTAACAAATGTCTAATCATACTTTGGATTTCCCAGGTACCAGTTATTATGTCCCACTGTTTATTGCATTCATTTCCTATTGTTTATTCTTTTGGTGTCATTTGTTTTCTGTATGTGGCTTTTATGTTTTCTGTTAGAGTGCTAGAATGGGGTGTCTCCATCATCTTTATGTAGAGATTGACTGCTCTGCATGTTCCCCTTACAATGTCTTTCATTGCATGCAACAGGTTTTGGTATTTTGTGTTTGAATATTCATGAATTCCAGGCAAACTTTATATTCTATTTCCCCCTCTCTTTCTCTCTTTATTGAACTATTTCTTTGTTTTCATTTATTTTTCCAGTTTTCATACAGTTGAGAACTCTTTATTGTCCATGGATATGTAAGCAGTGTGTTGTTTTTGATCACCAGTTTCGATCCACGCTTATGTTAGGATGCAGGCAGTTGTTTCATTTTCCTTGTAAATGTTGGTACTTTCTCCTATATGATTATGTGGTTAATTTTGGATAATGTTCCATGAGGTTTGGGGGTTATTTCATGAAAATATGTTAGGTTCATTTGGTTTATAGTTGCTGTTAGGACAAGGTATTTCTCTATTTAATTTGTGTCTGTATGTAATGTATATTGGTAGTATTTGGGGTACTGAAATTGCCCACTGTCAGTGTATGCATGTCAATATGTGATTTCAGCTGCGTTATTTTTTCTATTATAAGCTTGGTGCTTTTTTTTGGCTGTTGACGTAAAGAATTGCCATATCCTCTTGGTGCATGATTACATTGCCTAGTGTCCTGATTTTCATTTTGTCACTTTGAGGAAATGCTATGAATAAGACACATTTTATGAAAGAAATTTATACTTTGGGGATAGTTTACACTTCCCAAGTAAGGCTCAGTTACTTTCATGGCAAAAAGCATGAAGAAAGCAGGCAGACTCGAGGCTGGAGAAGATGCTGGGAGTTTTATATCTTGAACCAGAACCAATAAGCAGAGAATTGGCCTGAACTTCTCAGTCCTCAAAGCATGTTTCCTAGTGAAGTACTTTGTCCAACAAAGGCTCACCCACCCTAATAACCATAGATCCTTGTAATGCCACCTATAGGGGCCATTTTGATCACCCAATGCCACTCCCTGGCCTACACAGTCTTGTACCCTTTACAACATGAAAAATGCAATGAGAGCAACCTCTAAAGATCCATGGTATCTGCACAGTTTAAAAGTCTCAATGATTCTGTATAATCATATCAAACTCTAGCTGAAACACTTGTGAAATCAAAACAATACAGCAAAACACATAATCATGATATGATGCACATGGTATACTTTAACCTTCCAAAGTGAACAAGGTTGATGTTGGATATTGGATAAATTCTTGGCCCAAAACCAACTGGGCACACTCCAAATTCTGAACCTCTAAATGTATTATCAATGTGCTCTTGTGATTCCCAACTCCTTTCTGCTGTGTTGACACTTCATTTTTTTCTTGGTTTTCTTCCACTCCCGCTGGGCAGATTTCTTAGGCATCAGTACCATGACTCTGACATCTTGAACTTCTTGCTTTCTTCAAGGCAATAAAGGCCTCACCTTGACAGCTTCACACAATGGACTCATTGGGGATCAATTCCCAGTGGCCCATGCATTATGACTAGCATCCATAAGCTTTTTAATTGCAGAGGGATGTTCCATACCCTCTTGCTTCCATCCCTGAAGCTAAAGCCAGATGTCTGTGAGCCACGATATCAAGTTCTACTGCTTTTTGGGCCTGGCCCATGGCCTGTTGTTCAATTAATTCTTTGCCAGCTCTGGTTTTGATGGTTCCCTTCATTACCAAATCTTGGCAGTCCAGGACCTTGCTCATACTGTGCTTAATTTTAGACATCCAAATGCCTCTGCCTCTCTTGTCCTGGGAATATTGGTGTGTGCACTCACATCAAGCTCTGAGCTTTCCTTTAATTTTTTCGCATTTGAAACCTCTAGAGACAGGCCTCCTTATACAAATCACACACAGCAGCACTATCTTCCATTCTTAATAGGTTGGCCCATTAAACCCCACTTAAAACATTTAACAGCTTTTCTAATGCAAAGTTCCAGAGACAGCATTCCTCCAAAGAAAAGCAGTGTCTGGCCTATCCCAGGGAGAAGGCAGTTTCTGGTAATAACTTCTGTATTATTTAGTATTTAAATGCTGCCAAGAAACATAATGACCACGGAAATTGTTCTGAATGCAAGCATTCAGTTGAGGTTGACATAGAATATCAGACATTTCATCGATTATTATCATGGTGGGAAGCATGAATGCATGCAGCCTGTTAAGATGCTGAAGAAGGAGCTGAGAGATCTAAATCTGCAACCACAAGCAGCAGGAAAGGACTGACCTGAGCTACTCAGATGTCATTGCCTTCCTTCTAGTGAAATTCATCCTATCTACTCTAAGAAGGCCACAATGCGTACTAGGGCCACAACTTCTGAACCTATGGGAACCATTCATTTTTAATCAAAGCATGACAATTTGTATGGAGTATCCTTCCCTATCTCTTTTCATTGATTAATTTGAAGTCTATATTTTTAACATTTTTAAAAATTTTAAATAGCTTGTTTTACATGTCAATCCCAGTTCCCTCTCTCTCCCCTCCTCCCGCACCCCCCCCCACCATTCCCCCCATCCTCCCACCCTATTGTCAATTCCTTCTGCATAGGGGATATCTAGAGTCTATCATTTCATTCAGGGTAGGGTCCAGGCACTTCCCTAAGAGTCCAGGCAGAGAGAGCAACCCTCTTTGTGTTATGGACACACGATGTCTGTTAGTATTCGAGGGATAAACACTGATCCACTGCTCAGGACCCCATAGGTAGCCCAGGCCTCCTCATTGACTCTCACATTCAGGGGGTCTGGATCGGTCCCATGCTGGCCTCCCAGCTGTCGGTCTGGGATCCAAGAGCTATCCCCTGTTCAGATCAGCTGTCTCTGCTGGTTTTCCCAGCCCATTCTTTGCCAATTTGCTCTTTGCTCCTCTCTCTCTGTTGCTGGGTTCCTTGGGTTCAGTGCAGTATTTAACTGTGGGTGTTTGCCTCTGCTTCCATCAGTCACTGGATGAAGGATCCAGGATGGTTATAGACATCAAGTTCACTATCAGGAATAGGCATTCAAGGTGGTCTCTACACTATTGCTTAGCTTGCCAGTGGTGTCATCCATTTAGATCACTAGAGGTCACAATGGTGCCTGATCATGTCTTCTAACCTATGATTCCATCTTCCCCCATCCTACCCCCCCAGTCGACCTTCCTGTTCCTCCACGTCCTACTCTCTCTTCCAATTCTCCCCCTCTCTATTTTCCAGGTCCCCCTTCCCCCCATCCCTCGCTGTGTTCCCCAGCTGTTCAAAGGATCTTGAGAAATGAGGCAAGAAGTCTATATTTTTTGTTAGATGTAAAAGTGTGTACGGCAGCTTGTTCCATATGCCTCCTTTCTTGGAATATCTTTTTCCAACACTTTTACCTAGGTTATGTCTATTCTTGGTGTGGAGATGTGTATCTTTCTTGCACCAGAAATATGGATCCTGTTTTTACATTCATTTTGTTATCCTGTGTCTTGTTATTGGTCAGTTTAGATAAATGTTATCGAGAGCTTTCTAAAACCAATGGTTTTGATTCTTTTATTTTTTATTGTTGATGTTGGTCCTCCTCATGCTGTAATTGATGTGTGTGTGTGTGTGTGTGTGTGTGTGTGTGTGTCTCTAGTGATCATGTGTGCATGTGTGTTTTCCTTCTTGTGGCTTTACTAGTGTGATTTTATTTTTCTCATGTGTTTTCCTGGGTTTAGTTATCCTTCTTGGGTATGCATTTTATTTCTAGCTGCTTTTCCAATGTTTTGATTTATATAGATAGTTTCAGTTTGATTTATTAATGTAGTATCTTAATTTCTCCGTGTCTGGGGATTAAATGTTGTGTATGGTGTGGTAGTATTCGTTAGTATGTGTCGTCTCTCAGAGTCTGTAGTAATCTGTCAGTGCCCTCGTGGCTCTTTGCATCTCCATTGAGAAGTCAGTTGTAATTCTAGTAGCATGGTCCTTTATGTTCTTGTAGCTTTTAATATTCTTGCCTTTTGTTATCAGTTCACTACTTAATGTATTATGTGTCCATGGGATTCCTCTTCTGCTCCAGTCATTTTGGTGTTCTGTTTGTTTCTTGTACTTGACAGACATCTCCTTTATATTAGGAATGTGATCTTCTATGGTTTCATTGCCAATATATTCTGGGCTTTTTAACATGGGATTCTTCTTCCTTTAATTCAATTATTACTTTGTTTAATCCTTTAAAATATTTAGGAATTTTTGAATGTTTTATGTTGGATAATATAGAATTGACATTTTCTTTGACCCATCTACATATTTTTCCTATCATATATTCAAAACCTGAGATTCTCACATCCATCTCTTGTATTTTTCAGGCAATGTTTCCTCTCTACATCCTGTCCTTATTTCTGCATTTTTCATTTCTACAGCACTCTCACCTTGTATTTTATTTATGTATTCTATTTCCACATTCAGTGATATATTCTATTTGTATGTGCTTGCATTTTAGCATTTCCTCCCGAGCTTGGTTAAACAGTTTATATGTGGGCATTTATCAACTTCATATGTTATTACTTAATGGTTTTATTTTTATTTGCTTTGATTTATTTATTTTGCTGTTGCTTGGCATGCACAGCAGCTATGTAGGAATATTCAGCACCTTCAGTACAATAATATCTGGTATCTACAAGGGACATATCTCCCTCTGTGTTATTCACCATGTCGTTCTGCAGGATTCTCAGCATCTAGGTTTGGGATAAGTATAAGTTTGAGGTGCTATTTCAGCATTTGTTTGTGTTACATGAATGCTTTGTTTCTAGGACAGTTTTCATCTCTGGGGATTTCAGAGATTTTGGTTTTTGCCACTTGTCAGCTATGTGTCCTGCTACTGGTGCCTTCACAAGGAATGTCTGCATATTTTGGAGATAGGGCTGCTGGGATGATACTGGGTAGGAATCATTGGATGAAGTTATTCAGATTTCTATAAATTGAGTCAGATTGGAATGTGAGAGTGCAGCACTTTTCCTGCTACATATTTATTAATGACCCTGGGAGCGTCGGATCTCTAAAAGTAGTTGGTCTCCCTCCTGCCTACTTGTCGCCCAAGGGATATACCTGTGGGATCCACAGGTGATGTTAGCAGAGACATATATCAAGTCTGCCAACTGTATTCTCTTACAGAGCTAGGGATGAGTATGTGGGTTTGCATCTTGTCATGAGAGAGAGAAGGGAAGGCCTGGAGGGAGCCTAAATATCTTTCCGTTAGGAGTACATTTGAGCATTTTCATAGCCAGATGAGCCCATTATCTTCCAAAGTTCAGGTTAATGGGTGAATGTTAATTCCTGTGAATTTTCTAATTTTTCTCAAAGCCCTTACAATTGTTTGCTTCTGTACTCTCTAATGCAATTTATTTCTTCCTGTTGATTCATTGGACTGTTTTTCAATCCCTCAGAACACAGGGGATGTTATGAAATCATGACTTACTGGGTATGGTTGGTATATTTTGTGTGTTCTGGGAAAGTTCGGCTTCTTTCTTTAATCAAGGGGTTATTCCTGGCGGACATACTCATGTAGGTTAGCCATAATCATCTTTGTGTGTTTCAATATGTTATAGTTTGCCTTCTTGGTACTTACAGTTTGAGTTGAGAATTCCACTATGCATGTATTGCCTTTGAATGCATGAAATTTTTAATGTGTTATTTTCTATGTGTGTATGAGTGTCTATGAGTATTCCTTATTGCTATTTCATGGGTATGATAAAGCACTGAGAAAAAATAAATTGAAGCAAGATAGAGTGACTTCCATCATGTATTTTTATAACTCATTTTCTAGGCAAGCCAAATCAGGAGGAAAGGCAGGACCTGGTGGCTGGAGCTAAAAGAGAGACCACAGAGGATGGTTTCTCACTGGCATGATTCTTCTGACTTGCTCAGCAAATGTTCTCATATATCACAACTCCAATTGCTTTGTATAGTGTTTCCCAGCTTAGACTTGGCTGCTCTCTATCAGTGGTTACTCCAGATCATTTCCCAGAGTCATTCTCAGAGGCAACTTCAGGGTGTCAACTACTGAATTGAGATTGCCTCTTTTGTCAGCATTCTGGCTTGTGTTATATTATCAGAGGGACAAGTGTGCATTGGTAATTGAATTGCAGGTGTCATTATGGTCTCTTAGTTGTATTTCAGCTGTGTTCAAAGTGGCATGACAATATAAGCATTTCTCTGACCTATTGTTTATAATTTTCCTCTTTTGGGTTCCTGTTAATCCCAGGGTCTAATAAGATAATGGTGGATAGTGTCATTGATGCAAGAATACATCATAAGTGATTTCTGACGTTTACTTGCCAGAAATTGATTGGTCTGTGTTTGTGATATCATCAGGAGAGAATCTAGATTGAATGTGTTGTGAGGTTCGAATGAGGTGATTGCGTGTAGTTAGTCTGAGCAAAGGAACAAAGAAGGCTTACAAGAGACTACAGTCCAGGTAGCAGAAATAGATCTAGTTATAAAGCATGGCTTTGCATATTTCCTAGATATCAAAATTTTAAACTTAATGAACAATTATTTTGCAGATCAGACACAGATATCTAGGCCCATAAGATTGAGATATAATCACAAGATGACAGTCACACATCCCATGTGACAGTACACTACAATGCATGCATTGGGGAGACATCACACTGCTTCAGCAAATGGGAGGAACTGTTTTCACAGTTCATGTTCGTGAAGGGCTTGAATGGACAGGAGTAAGCTCCAGCAGTGTATCACACCTCAGGTGGGTTGCATCTGAACACCAGTTAGTAGATTCTGTAACTCTGCCAGCCTCCAACAAGGCACCTGCTTCTACATGCATATAAGAGATGTGCATGATTTCAATGGAACGGTTGACCATGGCCATGTTTTTTCTTTGGGTCAGTGTGAAGGAAGTTTGTTAAGTTTAGCAGACTCCTGAGAGCTGTTATGATGCTCCATGTCCCTAGAACAGATCTGAAAACTAGAGGTAAAAAACTTGTCATTTGATCTACAATACAAAGGCTTTCTTAGTTCATCAGGTAGTGCTTCCTAGCAATACACTTACCTGTTGAATCCTGTTCTTGTAAGGGATCAGTAGCTGCAAGTGATGGGAGGTTTTCAACCAGTAGTGGAATTGACTTACTCACATTTGCTACAAAATCTTACTAATGTGTGACTTTACAGGAAGCCTGTCTCCTGATAGAATTGGCAGTGGTAGGGCTTTACAGAGGGCTTGTCACCCTCTGTAGGGAATGGTTTTTTTTTTTCAGACATGGGATCATCATATCATCTCAGTGCCTGAATTGTGACAGTACCTCCAAGAAGACTAAAAATAAGTTAAAGGATCTGAAAGATGGTATCCGGAATGGGTGGAAAATGGCATTGTCAGAAGCCATATGTCTGCTCAATTCCAAGTGCCACAGTTGGGTGTAAGTGTCAAGAGATGTTGGCCTAGAAGATCTTCAAGACATCCCTAAATGTGAAGGCTTTTTGATCCTTGTGTTCGTTATTAGCCACTATTAGTTGATTGTTCTTCTGATTGAGTTGCAAGATATCAGGGATTCAGAATTCCTCTGAGCTGCAATTGGAATGTCTGTCTTTGCTAGCAGGCTGGCTTCATAAACCAAACATGGTGCCCCATTAATTTGGGGGAGAATACTCAGAGACTGTACTATTAGGATTGGGCTGTCTCTCCTCCACTATGAAAAAGTCAAGCGATATGTTTATATATACATGTATATATATGTATATTGTTCCAGTGAAGGTAACTGTTGTTAATTATATTAGCAATAACTTTCCGATTTTATTTGGCAACCCGTGAACAGAAGGGAATTCTTATCTTATAAAGTGATCCACTACATCGACCATGGCTCAGGAGGTCAAAGGTTCTAGTGGGAAGACAATTGTTCTTTTGTGGTTGAATGGAAGGGATGATTCCCTACAGTTCCCTTCTAAATCTTTGTCCTTAAGCAGGAAATCAGTGTAGTAGCTGATGTAGATATAAAATCCCAGTCTGTCTACTTGCCTAACATCTTTTGCATTAATATTAGTTGCTGATGAGAGAGTGGCAATTGCTTAGGCTTCTGAGACTCAGTGGCTGCTGTTGTGATGAGATATCTCCCTGATCCTCAGAACAAAGCAGTCCACCCAGGGTTCAGGGGTTTTCTTGCAAGCATGAGTACAATAGAATGTGCGAGCCAGAGTACTTGGGTAGAGTAGTGTAATATTGCTTTTTACACCATAACAAAACCAACACCTCACTGTGATACTTTAGGAGTGATGAACTCAAAGGGATGCAGCCCATATGAATAACTGAACAGACTGATGTAGTCACAGCAAGGGGGAACCTAAGAGTCCTTTGTAGAAGGATCAAGAAAAGTCATGATAAATTAGTGTATCATCCTAGGAATTACATCTCTGTGATGCCCCAGGTCCTGTAGGTACATGGACTTTCTAGATGCTAAGGAATATAAGAAGTGGAGGGACTACCTAGGATTGTTTTCATGGGACTCACTAATAAGTGGTTGGGTATAATGTGAAATGTTCTACCCTCTGTGAATTTCTGTATGGAGTTTCTTTAAATATCACAATCCCCATCTGTGACCAATCCCATACATATTGTCCAACTGGAATGTATGTGTTTTTACTTTGGACAGCAGAGCAAATTGCCACATTTTCAGTAATATCTGTGTTAGGGCCTGAACATTGTGTCCAATTGCAGAGCAATGTGTAAGGAACATGCTATATGTACATACAATGGTACTCCTAACATCTAAGAGGATGAATGTGGTCACATTGAATGCAGGAGAATTCATATATCTTCAAATAATCATACTGTATCAAATATATCCAGTCCCAGCCAAATATTGCCTTCTGTTATCTCTTTCTTCTGATCCTAGTTTACACATATCTGCATGTATACATTCATGAAAATAGAGGCAATGCTGTGAAGCAGAAGATCAATACCTAAGATTTATGGACAGAGGTAAGGAATGGATAGATGGTGTTAACGGAGTTAGTGTTCTCTATGTGCAAGATACAGTTTTTAAAATGCCTATGCAGTGAATAGTACATTTAGAATTAAGATAAGGAGAAGTATTCAAGTGTGTCATTTTGTTAATTGCTGTAACATGAAAAGTAAATACCCAAAGTTTGTTTAATAAGGAATATTTTACAAGTCACATAGTTTGCAAACATACAGAGTAAAATAATAATATGCAAGTTAGAAAATTTCCATCCAAATGGCTGTGTATCACTCCTAAGTTATAAAGTGCAGCATAGCAGTGCCCAAATCTGTAGGTGCAACACACAGAGAGAAATAAAACCAGAGAACTCCATACACTATTGCTTTTCATCATTCTCTCGTACCCTAAGTTGTTCATGTGACGATAATTGAATGCATGTGGTTGGATCTTCTCTTGCTGGCCTTGTGAACAGTTTCTAAATTGGTGACTCTGGCAAGCAGATGGCCATAGTTAGACTAGACAGTATTGGGCCTACACCATAGTTGTGGTTTAGATATTGTGAAAAGAGATACACCATGAAAATCCAATGACAGGTTGACGGCAACGACTCAGTAAATTTCTGATGCTATATTTCTTATAAGTAGTAATGCAATGGTAACATTACCATATAAGCACAAATTTCCTTGGATAGGTCAGGGCTTGATGTCCTGTAACTGAAACAAGCCATATTTTTAGAATAATGAATCTGAGTTGTAGAGAAAGGAACTTGATTCCACCAGCTTTTTGAGAGCATTCCTTTTACCTTGCGAATCTTGAGGCAATAAGCAGGCAGAGGCTGGCCTAATCTTAGGTAGTTCAAGAACTCAGAGCTATAGAGATAGAGCCTGCATTACAACACTGAAAGTAAGCCAATAAATAAATGTATTCCATTACTTACATGTCAGCCTGTAAAAATTCAATGGCATATACCCCAGTAGCTAAAGTGTTACAAACTGTGAAACTCTTGGATCACTAGTATCCCAAAAAGTTAAACGTTCAGGAGATACCAGTTTTCTTCCCACCCTTTTTCTACCTTGGGTGAGGGCCCTAAATGTGCTCCTGAATGCACAATCTGAGAAGGGTTTGATGCTTTTCAAAGGTGTAATGTCTGAGCTCAGGTGGATTCCTCTTCCTCTTGGTCTTGGAGATAGTGGGCTTGTCTTTTGCCTTGACTCTGTTCCTAAACTGCTTCATTCCTGTTTCCTTTAGTTGTTTTCTCTATTCATCTTTGTCTTATATTGTCCTTGAGCCCAAGTTGCATTAATGGGCCTGCAGCATGGGACATTCTCCCGTCTACCATCTAAGTCTTTGACCACATTGTCAATATGTTCTCACTGTCTCCATCACTGCCCACACCACAGCCTCTTCTCCCTCCTCCAGGTACAAGGGCTGAATTCTGGAATGAGGAGCTCCATCACGGAGACCAGAGCCTTTCCAGTCCTACTTCACCTCAGTGAAGGTGATGGCACTGGATCTTCACTGTGTCACATCCCTCCTGATGTCTGTGGAGGCTTTAGATTGGGTATCTGTGGTATCTCAGAATTGGTTTAATTCAGAGAGGTAGTTGAAGAATTGAGGAAGGTGAATATCTGTCAACAGTGTAGCCATGACTATGGCTTTGATGCCAGAGCCCATGACATTCTGTAGCATTGACAACACATCCTCAGTGAGATTACTACATTCCAAGGTGGAACTACGACAAACACTTCTGCCTTCTAACAGCTTCAGTGTAATGCAGGGCCTGCTGAATATTGGGATGTACTAAAGGAAGGTGTTGTTGCTCTTGGATTTTTGCTTGCAACCTCACTAGCATTCAGAGGCAAAGACATCACCAGAACCATGTTGTTTTTCTGTTTGTTACAGGCTTGGAACGGGAGGCAAGGCCATGAACCTTAAAGGACTGGAGATGAGGTCAGTTCACGATCTGTCCCCATGGAAAGGTGTTGTCCTTATCTGATCATCCTGGGGGCAGGTATTACCGAGTTCTCCCCTGCAGCAGAAGGAATACCTGGCAGCCTGAAGTGTCAATCCCAATGATGTCTCTTCTCCATTTGCAGCACTGAAAAGAGCCAAAGAAGAAGACAGGGCCTGGTAAGTGAGCTGCTCCCTCCTTTCAGTGCTCCTCTGCACTTAGGTCCCTATAGTATTGCGACAGTGCTTCCTATGATCTCTGCTTGAGCAGCAGACTTCCACAACAAGAGAACCTGACTTGAGCTCCAGTTCTAAACACATGCACTTATGTCTGCATGGTTTCTGTACACCTCATCAAAGAACTCAATATATTTATTAAAGAGGTACTTGCCCATCAGTGTTGATTGCAGCACTGCATGCAGAACAATGTGAACCAAGCATTGTCAAGAGTGAAGGAGATGTGATGTACAGAGAATGTGAAGTCCTTGCATCCATAGTGAAACAAAATTGTTTTGTGTGTAGTATGCAGATCCACTTGGGGTTAGATGAGATGGCTCAGCAGATAAGGATAGTTGATGTTCTTGC
Organism: Mesocricetus auratus; assembly: GCF_017639785.1. Taxonomy (NCBI): domain Eukaryota; kingdom Metazoa; phylum Chordata; class Mammalia; order Rodentia; family Cricetidae; genus Mesocricetus; species Mesocricetus auratus. The sequence continues at coordinate 1,497 of NW_024434935.1, read as the reverse complement.
AGTCACCAGGCTGATGTCACTGGACCTTTTGGTAGCTTTCGATCTCTGTGAATTCCAGACTCAAGAGAATTGGTGCCCTCTTCCGTCCTACTTGGACACTACACATGTGTGTTACACACACACACACATACACACGCACACACACATGCAGACACACACACACAGACATAAATTAAGATATTAAATGGATGCTTTCAAAAGTGGATACAACTTGAGGTAAACAGAGTAATTAACTTAACCATTCTCAGAAAGAGTCAACCATGGGTATGTTCACATCAAGCTAGAATCATGAAATTGCAGGAAGACCTCTGTCCTAGACTACTAATGAGTAAAGGGCTGGAGTGAAAGTTTCAAATTGGGTGCAAGTGTAGTATAAGCATGTGTCTGGTCACTATAGAGCATAAACTCTGGGGAATATACCATGTTTAGTAACTAGTGTAATGAAACTAAAATCAAGGAGAATAGTTTTATCACTGCCAAAGCTTTTGGCTAATTGGTTTGATATTAAATATTAAGTTGCAATGATTTAACACAAAGTGTGTATAGCCATAATGTCCAACAGTTTCCATATCCTTCCTCCTATGAAGGAAAACATGCAGTTTGTCCTGAGAGGTGCACTTGGCAGCATTCTGTCACTTCCATTGAGCCCAGCTCTTCATGGCCTCCCTCTCTGGCCTCTGCTCTGCTGTGATCGGCTGTGAGGTGACTGTGGAATGTCGACTTTCTCCATGGAAATGGGTGGCAGCTGAAGTCTTGCAGCAGATACTAGGTATGAAGTTTGACATTTGATGGGTGCTTGTTCCTGGCAGCACAGACAAGCTCCCTCTGGAGTTAAATATGAGATGATGCTCTGTGGGGCAGGCCCAAGGACAGCTGGCTGAGGCCTTGTGCAAGAAGGGAAGCTGTTGGTTATGTTATGTTGTGTGGCCCTGGTGGCAGTCAGCACAGCTGTCTTCTCAGCGGCCGTCAACGATATGCAAGCATGAGCTGGTTGTGATGAATTGAGTGTGGTAGACAGAGCTGAGTGGGAATATGGTCTTACAGTGTAAGCTGCAGTGGGCTTGCCTGAAGTCAGGGAGAGAAGCTCTCTGGAAAGTGTTCTGGCTTGAGGCCTGTCCAGGTTTGTGAAAGGCAGACATACAAACTTGACCTTTCCAGGTGGGGGCAGCTCACATAGGCACAGAGATGGACACTCCGTGTGAGCACTGCTCTCTGGTCTCTGAGCATTGCCCAGGGATTTAGCAGACCCCGGGCTATCACATGGCGCATCCTGCAGTGATGTGGTGGCTGGGCCTGACATGAGATCTTGGTTGCTGCAGAATGTTACCAGAGACTGAGAGCAGGAGATGCCCATTTCCTTTCACTCTTCTTTCCCATGGGGTGAAAGACCTGCACATTCTCCAGCATGTGCATGACAAGGTGATTTCGAGGCTTTTTAAATCTGTCCTGGCTGAGCTCAGGTGGATTCCTCTTCATCTTGGTCTTGGGGATGCTGAG
>NW_024434934.1:0-4514 GCF_017639785.1 Mesocricetus auratus | reverse complement strand
CCTGTTGGGGACTGCTAGAACCTTGAACAAAATGGAGTCTGTCAACCGTTTCTTGGCCTTCCGCCTACGTGACTGCGAGCACACATGCCCTTGAGACAAAGGAAAAGGCTAACCATTAAAGTTAAATTTACACAGGGCAGCCCACCCGCCTAGCCAGGGGAAATACCCTTACAGAGCAATTGTCTTTGTTAACAAGATTATAGCGTTCTGTTGTATACTTTCTACCCCTCCCTAATTCCTGCACCTGACTTACGCTGACAAACATTTGTGGAATGCAACTAATGACTGATGGAAAATTACAGCTTTGTCTTTACCGTATTTGGTGTATATTTGAATTGAGACTTGATTGACATGCTTGTACCACCCCCTGAGGTCCTTCCTCTATAAATTCCAGCGCGCCCCAAAAAATAAAGGCTCTTGATCAGCGAACGTTGTCTTGAGCCTGTTTCCATTAACCTCTTGAAGTTCACTTTCCAGATCGGATCTGCTCGTGAAGGCCCACTAAATTAGTAGCGACCCTCATCACCTCACCCCCGCGGGTCGGGGGTCCCTTCCCGGGGGTCGCAACTGGCGCCCAACGTGGGGCACGAGTTACAGACCACCGATCGGACGGCAGAGGCGCGACGAGTCCGGAGCCCACTCATAAGGCGTCAGGTAAGCCCCATCCGGGTGGCGCAGAGTAGGGTTAGTCTAATGACCTAGGTTAACACCGCCGTCCCATCCGTCCCGCGAAAATGGGGACTAGTATCAGCACAGAAGCTAGATTTATTAAAGGAATTCAGAAAGAATTAAGAGATAGATACACTGAGGTTAAAAAAAAATAAGGAAGCCATATTTATTAAAGGAATTCAGGAAGAATTAAGAGATAGAAACATTGAGGTTAAGAAAAAAGATTTACTTAAGTTTTTGCTTTTTGTACATGAAGTTTGTCCCTGATTTGTCATTACCTGTCCAAAAATAGTTTGCAGTACTTGGGAACAAGTCGGGGCCAAATTAACTAATTATTTTAAAACCAAAGGCTCTAAAAGCAATAAAAATTATACAGCAGTATTGGGATCTCTTAAAAGGTATCATTGTTAACGCGAAGGAAAGCCCCCAAAATAAACAAATTCTTAAAGATGCCCAACAACATCTAGAGGTCGCTTCCTGAGGGTGTTCTAGTGCAGCTCCAGGGCAAGTTCTGTCAATGATCTTTCTAAAGATTGTTCCTCTTCCTCTGCTAACTCTGACTTTGATAAGCTTCCTCCTTCTCCTTCTGATCAACCTACTTCATTTGCCCCTAAAGTTCGATCTCTAGCCACCTGTATCTACCCCTCCCTACGGGCTGTCGCCTCTGCTCCTCCTGAGGAACCTCTCGATCCTGGGGACGCCCAGGAGCTAGAGAAAGAGGCTGCCGCATACCTTTGGGTTCAGGCGCGAGGTCTCTCTGGCCACGAGACCTCCTGCCTACGATCCTTCCTAGCTCCCTGATCTTCCTCAACCTTTTGCTCCCAAATACTCCTCCACTGTTGATTCTCTTGCTTCCTCTCTCTCGTTCAAGCTCTCAGCGACAAGTTTTCACAGCTCCTCTCCTCAGCATCATGTAAACTCCAGTTCCCTCTTTTTGACCCTGAAGGGTAGGGAGCTGAACCGCCTCTCCCTGCTAAACCTCTTCCTGCGGCACAGGGACAACCACACACTAGACAGGCGGCTTGAGCCAAAAAAACAGCTCGCCAAAATCCCGATGATAGAGTGTGCCTTGGCTATAGCCTACCTGCTCAAAATTTTCAGTAGTGGTTACTACCTCCCCTGTACCCCCCCCCCGCCCCGGCAGATAAAATCACCTGGATAAATGATGATCCTGTCTGGGTAGGGCAATAGCCTCTAGTCAAAGAAAAATTAAAAGCAGCCCAACAGCTTGTGCAGGAGCAATTCAATGCTGGCCATATAGAACTCTCCACATCTCCTTGGAATACCCCTATTTTTGTTATCAAAAAGAAATCAGGTTTATGGATGCTTTATTTTTGGAAGCCACAGATGTAGTTTTTCTGGATGAATTGTTTTTCTTATAGATGTATCGGTGTGGTATGCTTTTACATTGATCTACAGGGTGATTTAAATTTTATTTTTACAAACAGTTTTTCAATCAAATTCTATATTTGATACAATGTGTTAAAGGTAGATCAGCCTAGAGTCACACAGCTAACAGCTGGGACCCCTGAGTGTCTAGGAGTCCTTAGAGGCTAGGTGGCCTCTCTTGGTAGTCCCTGTGGTGGTAGCGCTGGCTGGTCACAGGAACGAACCTTCAGGGCCCTCAACATGGCCCTAAACTCTTGGATTGTTACAAGGATTTTTCATGGACATTTTGCTACACGGGCAGTGGACAATCCCAGTAGTCCCAGGCATGCCATAAGCAACCTTTCTGTGACCTCTCCCTAACTCATTTTTCACACCTATAAAAAAAGGAGTGTGCCCTGAGTAGATGTTACTCTCCCTTGGTGTTCATATGCCTCATTTACAAATGCAAACATTTTGTTTATGTTTTAAACCCTTCCCCAAAGTAACTGTACTGGCTGGCTCACCATAGACAGTACACGTGTAGCTCTGTCATGGGCATCCTGTGGCAGGCGTGTACTGATCCTGTAAATTACACTAATCTTGTGACAGTTTTCCTTATCACATCCAGCAATGAATGTGCCGTACTCATTTAAAGTGATTGTAAACAGACTTGTAGTGGCAAAAGTGATGTGGATCTGGGACATTGCCTTGCTTCTACGATCCCAACACATTTCAGTATTATATGCTAGAGTGTGCGGACTAGACTCTACTCTCTCGGGCACTGTGGAATGGCCTCGTCTGGCTTTCCAACAAAAAGTTTTCCGCCTCTCAACAACATACTCTTTAAGACCTAAAGAGAAGGCTTGAATGTAAACATATTAGTTAGGAGTCTTTGTGGCACTTTTGGTCTGTTTAGTTTTCTTGTGATCGGCCAGGCCCCCAAAAGTATGCTATTCTAATTCCATGTGACCTTTGTCAGCTTGGACAGCATCTAAATGGCCCAACTAGTGTTACCAGGCCATCACTACATTTCTTTAGCCAGTCCTAAACTTAAAGCTGTGAGGTCACTACTGTGTCACACTGTCGTTTATGATACATCCATGGGTGACAGGGGCACCTAAAGCCTTGTGACCCTGCTGGGTTCTAAGTCCATGCTCTATTCAGCCCCACACAAACTGTCTGTGGTCAGGGTATCCAGTGTCTAAAACTAAAGGAGCTTTTACACTCAAACCGCTGTATGTGTGTGTATGTATGTGTGTATGTATATGTGTATGTATGTGTGTGGTCAGTGCCATTTTATTTGTTCTGCCATTTTATTGTCTCTCAAGTTAAATGTATCAACTTAGCCAAATCACTACAGAAGGTGGTTTCTAAAAACCTTTCAGACAGATACATAAAAGCTACCTCTGACTTCTCTTTAGTTTGTGTTTGATCAGTCTAACTCTTTACAGTTAACACAACAAGCTCATAAATTACATCACCTTAATACACAAACACTTAGGCTACAATATTCCATCACTCGTAAACAGGCTCGAGAGATAGTTAAATCATACAAAGCTTACCTTTCCCTTTTGCCTGAGCCTCATACAGGAGTCAACCCCCGTGGTCTTGTGCCTGGTGAGCTTTGGCAAATGGATGTTACTCATTATTCTGCCTTTGGTAATCTTAAATATATTCATGTTACGGTGGATACCTTTAGTGGCTTTGTTTGTGCCTCTCTCCAAACAGGAGAGGCCACCAAAGACGTTATTGCCCATATTTTACATTGTTTTACTATTATTCCTGTCCCTATCGCCATTAAAACTGACAATGGCCCAGGGTACATTAGTTCTAAATTTAAGGATTTTTGTAAAAAATTTGACATTACCCACAAAACAGAAATTCCCTTTAACCCTCAAGGACAGGGAGTTGTAGAGCGAGCTAATCAGACCTTAAAAAATATGCTCTTTAAGCTTTCTTCCGAAAGCAAAACCCTGTACACTCACAAAGACAAGCATCGCCTACTTTTAAATCATACACTTTTTGTGCTCAATTTCCTCTCTCTGGACAACAATGGCCAATCAGCCGCTGATTGGCTCTGGCACCCTTCCACCCGTAAAAACTTTCGACAGGTACTCTAAAAGGATGTACACACGGGCCAATGGCTCGGTCCTCACCCAGTCCTTATCTGGAAAAAAAAACATGCTTGCTTTTATAACACCAGCAATGAAAAAACGCTGGCTTCCAGACAAACTGGTCAAACTTTATAACCCTCCCAGGAAAAGAGCCCCTAAGAAATCTCCTGTTTTCTCTTTCAGATGCTGTTGATAACAAAACTCCCAGTAAAGATGACGCCACATCGCCTACTACTTCTTCCATTTCTCCTTTTAAATTTTAGTTTCCCTCCTTACATCCCCCGGCCAGACAGCTTAATTCTGGCCCACCACCACTTAATCCCCTTTGTTCACGCAGTTGGTCACGCAGACTCTATGATTAAT
>NW_024434933.1:0-535 GCF_017639785.1 Mesocricetus auratus | reverse complement strand
ATTAAATCGGGAAGAATAGAGCCAGCGTGAAGTAGGCTAAATGCCTTAATCTCTGTCGATATAATTGCAATTTTTCATTATCAACTTTACAGTATCTCTAATAAACTACAACTCTGACATGAAGGAAATACCTGTGCGAGGTTATTTTTTCTGGATTTGCTGTGGATCAAGAGGAGGGAAATACCACTTCTTTGAGGATGTAGAGGAGTGAAGACACACGCCTTTAATCCAGATCTTCATGCAAATAGACACACCTTTATTATGGCCACGCCTTCTGCTGGATGACTGTCTATATAAGAACCTGGAACAAGTGCTCTTTTGCATTTGCTCTTGCCTTGTTAGAAGGTCCAATACTTCACTGAATTAGAGTCTATTACTTTGGTGTTTCAGCATATACTGAAACTCAGCCAGGAGATTCAGCCTTGCAGACTGAGAAACTCCGGGATTTTTGACGGCAGCCTGTAAGTCATTCCAATGAATTCCAGAAAAGGGGAATGATTGGACTATTGTATAAGATATTAGGGTGATTAGGCAA
>NW_024434932.1:0-3649 GCF_017639785.1 Mesocricetus auratus | reverse complement strand
TGTGTGTTTATCTCTAAATATTAATCATTGAGAGTGTGTTCATCTATAAATATAAGTAATAGTGTGTGTGGTTACATCTAAATATTAATTTGTGTATTTATCTCTACATATTAATCATACACTGTGTGTTGATCGCTAAATATTAATCATAATGTGTTTATCAATAAAAATTAATCACAGAGTTTGTTTATCTCTAAATAATAATCATGGAGGGTGTTTATCTCTAAATATTAATCATAAATTGTGTGCTCATCTCTAAATATTAATCATAGACTGTATTTTTATCTAAATATTTATCATAAATTTTGTGTTTATCTCTAGGTATTAATCACAGAGTGTGGGTTTATCTCTAAATATTAATCATAGAGGGTTTTTCTCTAAATATTAATCATACAGTTTGAGTTTATATCGAAATATTAATCATAGATTGTGTGTTTATCTCTAAATGTGAATAACAGTGTGTGTATCTGTAAATATTAATCATAGAGTGTGAGTTTATATCTAAATATTAAACACGTAGTGTGTGTTTATATCTAAATAATAATCATAGAGTGTTTGTTAATCTCTAAATATTAATCATAGAAAGTGTGTTAACCTAAATATTAATAATAGTGGGTGTGTTTATTTCTAAATATCAATCATAGAGTGTGTGTTTTTCTGTAAGTATTAATCATAGAGTGCATGTTTTTCTTCTAAATACTAATCTTAGAGTGTGAGTTTATCTCTAATTTTTGATCATAGAGTGTGTTTTGATCTCTAATTAATCATAGAGTGCATGATTATCTCTAAATATTAATCGTATAATGTATGTTTATCTCTAGATATTAGTCACAGAGTGTATTTATCTCTAAATATTAATCATAGAGTGTTTATCTCTAATAATACTCAATGAGTGTGTGTTTATCTGTAAATGTTAATCATAGATTGTGTGTTTATCTCTAATATTAATCATAGAGTGTATTTGTCTCTAAATATTAATCATAGAGTGTTTATCTCTAAATATTAATCATAGAGTGAGTGTTTATCTGGAAATATAAATCATAGATTTTGGGTTTATGTCTAAATATTTATCATATAGTGTGTGTTAATCTCTAAGTATTAATCATAGAGTGTGTGTTTATCTATACATATTAGTCATAGAGTGTGTGTTTATCTCTACATATTGATCATAGAGTTGTATTTTTCGCTAAATATTAATCATAGAGTTCTTTTCTGTAATATTAATCATAGAGTGTGAGTTTATTTCTAAATGTTAATCATAGTGTTTGTGTTTATCTGTAAATATTAATCACAAAGTTTTTTCTCTGAATATTAATCATAGAGTGTTTTTTATATCTAAATATTAATCACAGAGTATGTGTAAATTCCTAAATATAAATCATAGAGTGGGTGTATATTCCTAAATATTAATCAGAGAGTGTGTGTTTATCTTCTACATATTAATTATAGCGTACGTGTTTATCTGTAAATATTAATTGTAGTTAGTGTGTTTATCTCTAAGTATTAATCACCGAGTGTTTTTCTCTACTATACAAACACAGTGTTTGTATATCTCTAATATTAAGCATAGTGTCAGAGTTTATCACTACATATTGATCATACAGTTGTATTTATTTCTACATATTAATCATAGAATGTTTATCTTTAATAATATTCATAGAGTGAGGGTTTATCTCTAAATATTGAACATGGAGTGTGTGTGTATCCTCTAAATATTAACCATAGAATGTTTATCTTTAATATTTATCAGAGTGTGTGTTTATCTCTAATTATTAATCATAGAGTGTTTATCTCTAAATATTAATCATAGAGTGTGTGTTTATCTCTAAATATTAATCATAGAGTGTGTGTTTATCTCTAAAAATTAATCATAGTGTGTGTTTATCTGTTTTTCCTACACATAGAGTGTAAGTTATCTCTAAATGTTTATCATATAGTGTGTTTTTATCTCTAATTATTAATCATAGAGTGTTTATCTCTAAATATTAACCATAGAGAGTATTTATCTCTAAGTTTTAATCATGGAGTGTGTGTTTATCTCTAAATATTAATCATAGATGTGTAGTGTTTATCTCTAAATATTAATCATATAGATGTGTGTGTTATATCTCTAAGTATTAATCATAGATCGTGTGTTTATCTCTAAATATTAATCATAGAGTGTATTTATCTCTAAATATTAATCATACAGTGTATGTTTATCTCTAAATATTAATAATAGTGTGTGTTTATCTCGAAATATTAATCAAAGATTGAGTGTGTATCTCTAAATTTTAATCATAGAGTGTATGTTTATCTCTAAATATTAATCATTGAATGGTATTTATCTCAAATTAATCATGTGTGTTTATCTCTAAATATTGATCATAGCATTGTTTTTATCAATACATATTAATCATAGAGTGTGTGTTTATCTCTAAATATTAATCTTATAATGTGTGTTTATCTGTAGATATTAATCACAGAGTGTGTATATATCTAAATATTAATCAAAGTGTGTGTTTATTTCTAAATATTAATCATAGTGTATGTGTTTATCTGTAAATATTAATCATAGAGTGAGTGTCTATCTTCTACATATTAATCATAGAGGTTGTGTTTATGTGTAATATTAATCACAGTGTGTAGTTTTATCTCTAAATATTACCAATAGAGTGTGTGTTTGTCTCTAAATATTAATCATAGTGTCAGTGTCTATCTTCTACCTATTAATCATATAGTGTTTGCTTATCTACTACATATGAATCATACACTGTGTGTTTATCTCTAATATTAATCATAGAGTGTGGGTTTATCTCTAAATATTAAAAACTGAGTGTATGTCTATCTCTAATTATTAATCTTAGAGTGTTAATCTCTAAATATTAATCACAGAGTATGTGTTTATCTCGAAGTATTAATCACAGATCATGTGTTTATCTGTAAATATTAATCAGAGAGTGTATTTTTCTCTAAATATTAATCATAGTGAGTGTGTTTATCTCTAAATATTAATTATAGGGTGTGTGTTTTCTCTACATATTAATCATAGAGTGTATTTATCTCTAAATATTTATCAAAGAGTGTGTGTTTATGTCTAAATATTAATCATAGAATGTGTGTTTTTCTCTAATATTTCTTATAGAGTGTGTGTCTATCTCTAAATATTAATCACAGAGTGTGTGTTTATCTCTAAAAATTAATCATAGAGTGAGTGTTTGTCTTCCACATATTAATCATAGAGGTTGTGTTTATGTGCAATATTAATCACAGTGTGTGAATTGATCTCTAAATATGAATCATAGAGTGTGTGTTTATCTCTAAATATTAATCATTGTGTGTGTGTTCATCTATAAATATTAATAATAGTGTGTGTGGTTACCTCTAAATATTAATATAGAGTATGTGCTTATCTCTCAATATTAATCAAAGTGTGAGTTTATCTCTAATGATTAATCATAGTGTGTTTGTTTATCTCTAAATATTAATCATAGAGTGTGTTTATCACTAAGTATTAATCAAAGTGTGTGCTTATCTGTAACTATTAATTATAGGAAGTGTGTTTATCTCCAAATATTAACCATAGAGTGTGTGTTTATCTCTAAATATTAATTATTGAGTCAGTGTCTATCTTCGACATATTAATGATAGAGTGTGTGTTTATCTCTAA
>NW_024434931.1:0-611 GCF_017639785.1 Mesocricetus auratus | reverse complement strand
TGAATGTGCAGCTTTTGGGTTTATGTCTAAAAGTGGGATTGCTGGATCTTGTGGTAGACTCATTCCCATTTTCCTGAAGAACCACCATACTGATTTTCTAAGTAGATGTACAAGTTGGCACTCCCACCAACAATGGAGGAGTGTTCCCCTTTCTCCACATCCTCTCCAGTAGAAACTGCCATTGGTGTTTTTATTTTAGCCATTCTGATAGGACTAAGATGGTATCACAGAGTTGTTTTGATTTGCATTTCCCTAATGACTAAGGATGTTGAGCACGTTCTTATGTGTCTCAGTCATTTTAGATTCCTCTATTGATAATTCTCTATTTAGTTCTGTACCCCACTTTTTAATGGGATTATTTGGTGTTTTGGTGAGTATCTTCTTGAGTTCTTTGTATATTTTGGAGATCAGCCCTCTGTCAGATGTGGGGTTGGTGAATATCTTTCATTTTATTTTGTTGACTTTGTCTTTTGCCTTACCGAAGCTTCTCAGTTTCAGGAACTTCCATTTATTAGTTGGCCATCTCAGTGTCTGTGCTACCGGTATTATGTTGAGGATGCAGTCTCCTATAACAATTCATTTGGGGGAACCACTGACCTTCTCTTCTAAGA
>NW_024434930.1:0-1694 GCF_017639785.1 Mesocricetus auratus | reverse complement strand
CATTCTTAGGGTCTTCCTTTTATACTAGCATCTCTGGCTGTGTGGATTGCTGGCTGGTAATCCTATGCTTTTTGTCTAAAATGCTTACATGAATGAGTACAAACTATAGTAATATATTTGTGATTGGGCTATGTTTCTCATAATATTTTTTTTCTTATTCCATTCATTTCCTTAAGAATTTCAAGACTCCATTGTTTTTTTTCCTACTGAGTGTGTCTCCTCCATGTAAATGTACCACATTTACTGTATCCATTCTATAGTAGAGCGGCACATAATTTTCTTTCTGGATCTAGATATTACAAATAATGCTGGTATGAACATGGTGACCAAAAGTTCTGTTTGTTGGAATGTGCATCTTTGCATGTATGACTACCAGTGGAGTTGCTGGATCTTGTGCAATATTCATTTCCATTTTCCTGAGGGATCTCCATAGTGATTTCTAAATTGGCCATAAAAGTTGGCACTAAACCAGCATTGGAGGAGTGTACCCCTTTCTCCATATCCTCTCCAGAATAAATTGTCATTGTTGTTTTTGATTTTAGCTATTCTAATATGAGAAATATGGTATCTCAGAATTGTTTTCATTTGCCTTTCCATGATGGCTAAGGAGGTTGCCCATTTTCTTAAGGGTATTTAAGTCCTTTTAGCCTCCTCCACTGAGAAATATCTATTTAGTTCTGTACACAAATTTTAATTTTTTTGCTGTTTTGGAGACTAGCTTTTACTTTTGGATTTTGATAAAGGGGATTTTTCAATTGCCTTTGTTTTTCTGACTGCAGTTTGCTTTCTTAGGTTAGAGTTCTCCTTCCAGTACTTTCTGTAGGGCTGGATTAGTAGATATGTATTGCTTATATCTGGTTATATCTTCTTTTCTCCATCTATAATAATTGAAACCTTTGATATGTATAGTAATCTGTGCTGCCATCCATGGTCCATAGCGATTGTAGAATATCTATCCAGGCCTTTCTGGTTTTTGTCACTTTTGTAGAGAAGAAGGTATAATACTGAGAGGTTAGCCTTTATAGTTTACTTGACATTTCTCCGATGTTGTTCTTAATATTCTTACTTAATTCTGTATGTTTGGAATTTTGATTATTATTCTCAAGGGAAATATTTGCAGTTCACTCCATATGGTGTTCTATAGCCTTATGTATTCATTGTTATGACTTTCTTTAGGTTTGGGAAGTTCTCTTTTTTATTTTTTCAGTTTAAATTTAGATAAGAAATAATGTTGCTTCACAAGTCAGTTCCAGGTGCCTCTCCCTTTCCCTCCCCTCCTCCTGTGCCCTCCCCCCAACTCCCCCATTATCCCCTCATTTGCCCAGGGTGGGTGAGACCCTTCATGGGGGTGTCCATAGTCTGTCATTTCATCCAGGGCAGGGCCTAGGCCCTCCCCACAAGAGTTCAGGGTGAGAGTTCCTCTCACATTGTTGGATGGGAGTCCAAAGTCCATTTGTATACTCGGGATGAGTACTGATCTACTGTGCAACGCTTAATAGATTACCTAGGCCTCCTCACTGACACCCCCAGTCAGGGGTTCTTGATCAGTCCTATGTTGGATTCCCAGGCATCAGCTTGGGATTCAATAGTTAACCCTTGTCAGGTCAGCTGTTTCTGGGGTTAAACCAGCCCAGTCTTAATGACTTTGGTCATCAGTACTCCCTCTCTGTTACTGGCTTTCTTGAGTTCAGCAC
>NW_024434929.1:0-3540 GCF_017639785.1 Mesocricetus auratus | reverse complement strand
TCCTGGCGCACAGTAGTGACGTCACAGTGAACAGCAGTGACTTCCTGTTGCACAGTAGGGGCGTCACAGTGAACACTAGCGACTTCCTGTCGCACAGTAGGGGCGTCACAGTTAACAGCAGTGACTTCCTGGCCCACAGTAGGGACGTCACAGTGAACAGCAGTGACTTCCTGGCGCACAGTAGGGGCGTCACAGTGAACACTAGCGACTTCCTGTCGCACAGTAGTGACTTCCTGGCGCACAGTAGTGACATCACAGTGAACACTAGCGACTTCCTGTTGCACAGTAGCGACTTCCTGGCGCACAGTAGTGACTTCCTGGCGCACAGTAGTGACGTCACAGTGAACACTAGGGACTTCCTGTTGCACAGTAGTGACTTCCTGGCGCACAGTAGTGACTTCCTGGCGCACAGTAGTGACGTCACAGTGAACAGCAGTGCCTTCCTGGCGCACAGTAGTGACGTCACAGTGAACACTAGCGACTTCCTGTTGCACAGTAGTGACTTCCTGGCGCACAGTAGTGACGTCACAGTGAACACTAGCGACTTCCTGTTGCACAGTAGCAACTTCCTGGCGCACAGTAGTGACGTCACAGTGAACACTAGCGACTTCCTGTTGCACAGTAGTGACTTCCTGGCGCACAGTAGTGACTTCCTGGCGCACAGTAGTGACGTCACAGTGAACAGCAGTGCCTTCCTGGCGCACAGTAGTGACGTCACAGTGAACACTAGCGACTTCCTGTTGCACAGTAGTGACTTCCTGTTGCACAGTAGTGACGTCACGGTGAACACTAGGGACTTCCTGTTGCACAGTAGTGACTTCCTGGCGCACAGTAGTGACGTCTCAGTGAACACTAGCGACTTCCTGTTGCACAGTAGTGACTTCCTGGCGCACAGTAGTGACGTCACAGTGAACAGCAGTGACTTCCTGTTGCACAGTAGTGACGTCACAGTGAACAGCAGCGACTTCCGGGCGCACAGTAGTGACTTCCTGGCGCACAGTAGTGACGTCACAGTGAACACTAGGGACTTCCTGGCGCACAGCAGTGACTTCCTGGCGCACAGTAGTGACGGCACAGTGAACAGCAGCGACTTCCTGGCACACAGTAGTGACGTCACAGTGAACAGCAGTGACTTCCTGGCGCACAGTAGTGACTTCCTGGCGCACAGTAGTGACATCAGAGTGAACACTAGCGACTTCCTGTTGCACAGCAGTGACTTCCTGTTGCACAGTAGTGACTTCCTGGCGCACAGTAGTGACGTCAGAGTGAACAGCAGTGACTTCCTGGCGCACTGTAGTGACGTCACAGTGAACAGCAGTGACTTCCTGGCGCACAGTAGTGACTTCCTGGCGCACAGTAGTGACGTCAGAGTGAACAGCAGCGACTTCCTGGCACACAGTAGTGACGTCACAGTGAAAACTAGGGACTTCCTGTTGCACAGTAGTGACTTCCTGGCACACAGTAGTGACTTCCTGGCGCACTGTAGTGACGACACAGTGAACACTAGCGACTTCCTGTTGCACAGCAGTGACTTCCTGTTGCACAGTAGTGACTTCCTGGCGCACTGTAGTGACGACACAGTGAACACTAGCGACTTCCTGTTGCACAGCAGTGACTTCCTGTTGCACAGTAGTGACTTCCTGGCGCACTGTAGTGACGACACAGTGAACACTAGCGACTTCCTGTTGCACAGCAGTGACTTCCTGCTGCACAGTAGTGACTTCCTGGCGCACTGTAGTGACATCACAGTGAACACTAGCGACTTCCTGTTGCACAGCAGTGACTTCCTGGCGCACAGTAGTGACTTCCTGGCGCACAGTAGTGACGTCACAGTGAACACTAGGGACTTCCTGTTGCACAGTAGTGACTTCCTGGCGCACAGTAGTGACGTCACAGTGAACAGAAGCGACTTCCTGGTGCACAGTAGTGACGTCAGAGTGAACAGCAGCGACTTCCGGGCGCACAGTAGTGACTTCCTGGCGCACAGTAGTGACGTCACAGTGAACACTAGGGACTTCCTGGCGCACAGCAGTGACTTCCTGGCGCACAGTAGTGACGGCACAGTGAACACTAGGGACTTCCTGGCGCACAGCAGTGACTTCCTGGCGCACAGTAGTGACTTCCTGGCGCACAGTAGTGACGTCACAGTGAAAACTAGGGACTTCCTGTTGCACAGTAGTGACTTCCTGGCGCACTGTAGTGACGACACAGTGAACACTAGCGACTTCCTGTTGCACAGTAGTGACTTCCTGGCGCACAGCAGTGACTTCCTGGCGCACAGTAGTGACGTCACAGTGAACACTAGGGACTTCCTGTTGCACAGTAGTGACTTCCTGGCGCACAGCAGTGACTTCCTGGCGCACAGTAGTGACGTCACAGTGAACACTAGGGACTTCCTGTTGCACAGTAGTGACTTCCTGGCGCACAGTAGTGACGTCACAGTGAACAGAAGCGACTTCCTGGCGCACAGTAGTGACGTCACAGTGAACAGAAGCGACTTCCTGGCACACAGTAGTGACATCACAGTGAACAGCAGTGACTTCCTGGCGCACTGTAGTGATGACACAGTGAATACTAGCGACTTCCTGTTGCACAGTAGTGACTTCCTGGCGCACAGTAGGGACGTCACAGTGAACACTAGCGACTTCCTGTTGCACAGCAGTGACTTCCTGGCGCACAGTAGTGACTTCCTGGCGCACAGTAGGGACGTCACAGTGAACACTAGCGACTTCCTGTTGCACAGCAGTGACTTCCTGGCGCACAGTAGTGACTTCCTGGCGCACAGTAGTGACGTCACAGTGAACACTAGGGACTTCCTGGCGCACAGCAGTGACTTCCTGGCGCACAGTAGTGACGGCACAGTGAACAGCAGCGACTTCCTGGCACACAGTAGTGACGTCACAGTGAACAGCAGTGACTTCCTGGCGCACAGTAGTGACTTCCTGGCGCACAGTAGTGACGTCAGAGTGAACACTAGCGACTTCCTGTTGCACAGCAGTGACTTCCTGCTGCACAGTAGTGACTTCCTGGCGCACAGTAGTGACGTCAGAGTGAACAGCAGTGACTTCCTGGCGCACAGTAGTGACTTCCTGGCGCACAGTAGTGACGTCACAGTGAACACTAGGGACTTCCTGGCGCACAGCAGTGACTTCCTGGCGCACAGTAGTGACGGCACAGTGAACAGCAGCGACTTCCTGGCACACAGTAGTGACGTCACAGTGAACAGCAGTGACTTCCTGGCGCACAGTAGTGACTTCCTGGCGCACAGTAGTGACGTCAGAGTGAACACTAGCGACTTCCTGTTGCACAGCAGTGACTTCCTGCTGCACAGTAGTGACTTCCTGGCGCACAGTAGTGACGTCAGAGTGAACAGCAGTGACTTCCTGGCGCACTGTAGTGACGTCACAGTGAACAGCAGTGACTTCCTGGCGCACAGTAGTGACTTCCTGGCGCACAGTAGTGACGTCACAGTGAACACTAGGGACTTCCTGGCGCACAGCAGTGACTTCCTGGCGCACAGTAGTGACGGCACAGTGAACA
>NW_024434928.1:0-1947 GCF_017639785.1 Mesocricetus auratus | reverse complement strand
GAGAATCTACATTCGTGACTTCTTGAAAACTAACGATACAAAACTGTGTGAGACTCTACAGGCATAACTTTTTGAAAACTGATGAAATAACTCTGTGTGAGATTCTACACATCTATCTCATTGAAAATTAACATATAAGAGTGTAATTTATTGAAAACTAACGATCCCACCCTGTGTGAGAATCTACAAGTGTATCTTCTTGAAAACAAATGATACAACAGTGTGTGAGAAACTAGACATGTAACATATTGAAAAATAACGAAACTGCACAGTGTGAGAAACTTCATGCATAACTTCTTGAAAACTAACTTTACAGCATTGTGTGAGAATCCACATGTGTAACCTATTGAAAACTAACAAGACAACATTGAGTTAGAATCTATATAGGTAAGTTCTTGAAAACGAATGATACAACATATTGTGAGAATCTCCATGTGTAACTTATTAAAATTATCGACACAACACTGTTTGAGGACCTACATGCATAACAAGTTGAAAACTAGCAATACGACATAGTTAGAGAATCGACGTGTGTAACTTCTTAAACACAAATGATACAACACTGTGTGAGTATCTATATGCGTAACTTCTTGAAAAATAACGATACAGCACTCTGTTAGAATCTACACGTGTAGCTTCTTGAAGACTAATGGTACAACACTGTATTTTGGAATCTACACGTGTAACTTACTGAAAAATACCGATAGAAGACTATGTGATAATCTCCACGTGTAACTTATTGAAAATTAACGAAACAACAGTGTCTGAGAATCTACACGTATTACTTATTGAAAACTAATGATTCAACACAGTGTGAGAAACTACACATGTATCTTATTGAAAAGTTACAATACAAGCTTGTGTTTGAATCTATATGGGTAACTTTTTGAAAATAATAGACTCAACACTGTCTGAAAATCTACACATGTAACTTCTTGAAAACTAATGATACAACACTGTGTGAGAAACGACATTTACAACTACTTGAAAACAAACAATATAACACTGTGTGAGAAACTACATTTACAACTTCTTGAAAACTCATGATACAACACGTGTGAGAATTTACATGTGTATCTTAATGAAAATTAACGGTACAAAACTGTGTGAGAAACTAGACGTGTAACATATTAAAAACTAACGAAACTGCATGGAGTGAGAAACTTCATGCCTAACTACTTGAAAACTAACGATACAACACTGAGTTAGAGTCTATATACATAAGTTCTTGAAAATTAACGCTACAACACAGTTTGAG
Source organism: Mesocricetus auratus (assembly GCF_017639785.1). NCBI lineage: Eukaryota > Metazoa > Chordata > Mammalia > Rodentia > Cricetidae > Mesocricetus > Mesocricetus auratus. The sequence continues at coordinate 689 of NW_024434928.1, read as the reverse complement.
AAACTCCAGGTGTAACTTATAAAAATTAACGACAACTTATAAAAATTAACGACAAAACACTGTTTGAGAAACTACATGCGTAACACCTTGAAAACTAATGATACAACAGTGTGAGAGAATCTACATGTGCAACTTCTTATAAATAAATGGTACACCACTGTGTGAGTATCTATGTGTTTAACTTCTGGAAAAGTAACGATAGCCCAATGTTTGAGAATCTATATATGTATCTTTTTGAAATCTAACGATACAACACTGAGTTTTAAACGGAATGCATAACTTATTGGAAACTAAAGAATTAACGCTGTGTGAGAAACTATATTAGTAACTTAAAGAAAAGTAAAGATTCAACACTGTCTGAGAATCTACACGTATAACTTATTTGAGAATCTACATGTGTAATGTATTGAAAACTAATGATCCAACACTGTGTGAGAATCTATCTACATAACTTCTTGAAATCTAACGATATAACTGAGTTCTACCTGAATGCATAACTTTTTGAAAACTAACAAATTAACTGTGTGAGAAACTACATTAGTAACTTTTAGAAAACTATCGATACAACAATGTGTGGGAATCTACACGTGTAACTTATTGAAAACTAACGATACAACATTGTGTGATTATCTACACGTGTAACTAATTGAAAATTAACGAAACAACACTGTGTGAGAATCTATACGCTA